>NC_092049.1:14419681-14696663 GCF_003086295.3 Arachis hypogaea
CTAGAGCTTTTTTTGTGATAGCATATTGAGTAGTCTGCATAGAATTGTAATTTGAAAAAGTTTATAATGTCTTCATCGAAGTAAAATAAGCTTTGTTTCTGTTGGCCATTTTTTTTTTTCAATAAGGGTATTTTACCTTCGTTCTCATATCAAATTGAAAGAACATTCAAAGCAACATTTATTTTTGTCATATTGATAAGAGTATGACAGATAAATTTGGTTTAATAAAATTGCAAAATACAAAATATAGATATTTAATTCAGACTATATTAATTTTGACTTATAAATTATTAATTAAGTAAAAAATGTAAAATATAAAATACGGATTTTTAACTAGATTATACTAATTTTTACGTACAAAGATTGAATTTCAGTGTGAAAAAAAGAAAAAATAAAAATATTAATTTTGACTTATAAATTATTAATTAGGTAAAAAATATAAAATATAAAATATAAATTTTTAACTAATGAGAAATGGTTAAACATATTTATTAAGTGCATGTTTGAGCGCCATTATTTTGTTAAAAAAAGATTTTTTTCAATGAAAAAAGATCTTTTTTTATTTTTTAACGTGTTTGGCAAATTTCTAGTAGTAAAAGTAAAAACATTAGTAAAATAAAAAAAATATCTTTTTTGAGAAGCTGTAATTTACATCTTTTTTTAAAAGATTTTTTTTCTTAAAAAAAGGATGTTTTTCATGTAATAAATAAACAAAAAAGTACTTTTATATTGTTATACCCAAACATAATTGATTGATAAAAAGACCTTTTTACATGAGATATCCAAACATAAAATTACTTTTACTTCTCTATAAGATCTTTTAAAAAAAGATAACTCGAAAAAAGATCTTTTCTTAAAAGCTCACCCAAATAAGCCCTAAGTAGTAAAGAAAAAAGACTCTGGAGAATCTATTATATTAGTGCTACCTTGTTTTTTTTTTTTTTGGTCATCGTGGTAATTAAAAGGCCAAGTTATAATTTTATGCAGATTACCCAATGTACCTCCCACCAAGAAACAAAAGCCCCAATTCTCACTGCATTTTGCGCGGCCCAATCCACCTTCATTAGGCAACAACTATCAAGGCGGTCCTGGTAATTTTCGCAATTTTTATTTTTATATCATTATTATTATAATAATAAATAATAAATTGAGATGAACAAGGAAGATCCGAAAGGGAGCAGAGTGGCTTGAGCAGAGTGGCTTCAGTTCTTCAGTATTGACTTGCTCTTACACTGTTCTCTCTCTCACAACGAGGTAAGCTCTTCTTCGCATCAATTTCCTTTGATTTAATTTAATTGAATAATACCTAATCTAATACGAATCGCCAGCCTCTTCTATTCGAATCGATTTTCCAGCAACGGAACTGCTTTTCTCTCGTAATTCTCTGTTCTATTATATTATTTTGATTTGATTTTATAGTCAAGTTTTTCCCGTTTGGTTGGAATTTATGCTCTTGAAACGCTTTCACGGATCATGCTGAAATTTGAACATTGCTTTTTTTTATTATTATTTATTATTAGATATCGAGAGTGTAGATTGCAGAATCTACAGTGTTGAAATACTAGTGTAGCTGAATAGTGAATCCCCTCCACCTGGTTCAAAACGCTGAATCATAGTGGTGTTTGGACGGAAAATTATGTTTTCAATTAATTTTTTTCAGAATTCATAGGCATACGATGTACTCTACTTTGGAGAACTTGTGACTATGCAGTTTAAGACATTTCATGTGCTTATTATTAGCATCAGTGCAATTGTGCTGAATATGTATTTAAAAATTCATCTGCTATTTCTACACAAAATAATTTGATTTTGTTTCTGTTTGCAGAAATATCATCAAATTAGTCAAGGTAGGGGGATATCATGGCTGTACACTCCGAGTCAGGTTCGCAGGAGAAGAAATCAGGCAATGGATTGAATGAGTTACTGACCTTTAATGCTGAGAACATGCAGAACAACATGAAGATTATCTATTACAGGTTTGTTTCTATAGTAGATAGATTTAATATACTATCTTGAATACATTTATATAGCCAGGAGCATTATATTTGGGATTCACTACTAAGTAGCAAGAATGGTTTGCCTCTTTTCTTTCTCTACCAGCTTATTTGGGATGGTGATTTTGGTATGGATTCCAATGTGTGGTTCTACCTGAGTGCTTGAAATGTGTATATAAAGCACTCTTAGGAAAAGGAAAAAGAGTCAAAAATTTTGTGTGTTTAATATTGACTAAGTTTTCAACCAAAGTTTTTATTATGTTTGTCGCTTTTGCAGTCGGACATTTTTGTCTATAATTGGCGGAGTTGTTGCTGGAATTTTAGGATTTACAGGCTTGAAAGGATTTGTCTTTTACTTACTTCTCATGGCAGTTACTTCAGTTGGGCTTGTAGCCAAAGCAAAATTTTCAATCCAGACTTACTTCGACTCTTGGAACCGAGTGCTGCTTGATGGCTTTCTTGGTGGTCTAATGGTAGGTCTTTTGTACTCATTGCATCTTTGTTAGGAATAATTAGTGTATAGGAAACTTCCTATTTACATCAAAGATGAAATTAGTTTGGATAAGAAAGGTAGATAGGAATAACATACACAAACAGAGGATAAGATGTAACTAGCATCATGGATAGGAATACAAGACATCAATTATGTAGAGTTTGCCAAACTTTGCATACCCACCATTGATGCCCTGTGAAATATTTTAATAAATTAGCTATACCAACATGAATGGGTGAAAGTCCTTTGTGTTGTCTTTGGAGGCAAAATGATAAGGTGTACAACATGAAATTGTTGACCCCTCTTGAGTGTTAATGCTCGAGCTGGAAATTTTTATGAATAGTGGTGAAACGCATGTTGAATAAAGTACACTTGAGATTTTAAATGGAAAGCTTGTGTAGTTTTCTACATAGGAGGTCTATGTAATTGTCTAGTTTTAACACCTCTTATTGGCCAATTCAACATACATTACATTTAGATGGTGTGTGTGTGTGTGTGTGTGAATATATATTTTTGGCATATAGCATTCTAACTTACTTTTTTAAACTTTCTGCAGTCGTTCGTGCTGTTTTGGACGTATCCTTCTCTCATGAAATATGATAATATCAGTGAAGTGTGACTGCAAATTTAACTTGATTCAACAATATAAAATCCGTTAAAAATGGGAATACTTGTATGTCTACCACCAAAGAGTGATGGAGTAAGTTATTTTAATTCAAGCTGTAGTACTAGTAACAAGTAATGACTTCCCAATGGTTAAAATAAAGTGATGGATATTTTCAGTTGCTCTTGAGCAGCCATTGCTGTGCCATTAGAGTAGTGCAATAACATTAGTGGTCTCCGACTCGAATATAACCTAACATTTAACTTGTATATATCTTATGCTGAAATTCTTGCTATGATACTGTGCTTCTTTGACAAAAATAAAGATTTGCATATGACATTGTTCATATATTCTGATGGAGGGAGCATACAAGTGTTTAAACTGAAGGCGAATTCGGCTTCTGTTGCTGCTACCATTGCTTGCCAGGATGCAGCTACACCCTAGAGTTATTAGATAGCTTCAATGATGTAACCGTTTTAAAACTTTGTAAGCTTCACTTCATTAGATTATTTATCCGTTAATGTATTATTTGAAAGAGAGTTTCAAGAGGCAAGGATGTTACAATGTTGCATCTTTTCTCGCTGTCAAAATTGGCCTATACGAGATTGCTTTTGCAGTATGTTTTATGACCCCCTAAGCAATTTTGTCAATTTTATTTTATCATTTTACTTAGCTTTAATTCTCAATGAAAATTTAGCTGAGACTTTATTTGGCTATTATTGTGATTCTTTCACATTCTCCTCCTTTGGTCCAAATGTTGCTCATTTATTTATGAACTAGTTTTTCAGCTGAATTATCTATTCATAAATGCATTCTCACACGTTATGGTGGATAGATGGCTTATTATGGCAGGTGATGTGTGTTGGGTCGAGGCCAGGTTGGTTCTATTTTTTTATGTTGAGATTGTTCTGTTTGCTTTGTAAGGAGATTTCATGGGTTGAGCGTATTTTGGTTTAGATGGGTGAAATGAGAGGATGACACAATCAGAGGTAGGATGTGTAGTAGACAAACTGAATTAATACTATCAGAGGTAAGATGCTTCTTCCTATGGATTTCTTTGCAGCTGCTAAGGCTCCGGTAGCATTATGTATGCAGTGTCTTATGAAGAAACTAAGAGAAAGCTCTAGCCCTGTGCAACAAAGGGAAGAGTTAATTCTACCCAAATTTAGATAATTAAAGAGTAAGGTTAGAAAATTAACTTTTTTTCTGCGATTGTTAGTCAAATTTTTAAAATTATTTTATATTTTAAATTTATAAATTTTAAATTCTAAATTATAAATTTTAAATCATAAATTATAAGATTTAAACTCTAAAGTTAGCAAATATTGACTAACTAAAAATTAGTTTCATATATTTTCTCTTTGGAGAATCCACCATCCTTGTTTCTGCCTCATCTTCTAGTGAAGTGAAATTCTTCAGAAGAATTTTAGCTTATTTTTTTTGTTACTCTTGGGCTCTTGGGCCCGAAGGTTAGAAAAAAAATATCTGACAAAATGTATCAAAGATGCCAAAGATATAAAGATATATTTAACAATACCAAAGAAGAGTAAAGATATATTTAAAAAATATATAGTTAAGAGAAACAAAATAAAAAAAAGATATATTTAAAAGGACTTTAGACGAGTCACCAAAAAAATAAAAGGACTTTAGACTAAATATTTTTATTCTAAATTTATTTTAAAATATAAGATCTTTTCATTTCCAAATTTTGTAATATTACGTTAAATGAATTTTTGTTGACAATATTTTACATGAGTGGCCAAAAATTTAAAAAAAAAATCCAAAAATTGAATTTTGTTTCGGTTTATGTTTGTGTCCTCTAAAATAATTATTGAAATCATTTATCATTCATAAAAAAGAATAAAAAAGAGTAATACATTTTGTAGGCACCAAAATAAAAATAAGAGTGTATTGACTTTATTCGAACTCATCTTACCGAAGAAAATATTGAATAAGTTAAGTTGTAAAACGTGGAATTACATCAGCTTGGATTCAGAACTACAAAGACTCTTCTTTCTCTTCCTAATTTGTATTTCATTATTTTTATTAAAAATTATCAAAAAAAAAAAAGTAAGTGAAATTTAATATAACTTTGATAAAGAAAAATGAAGTCTACTATACTTATCTAAATAAATAAAAAATAAACAATAATAATATTTTATCTTAAAACAATCTAATCTAATCACGTAATCATGGCAGGAAAATTCTGGTGGGTGGTTCTGGTTGAACACGTGTAGAATATAAATAATAAAAAGATAAAATTCCAAATGATCAAAGAATTCAACCAAAAAAAAAAAAAAAAAAACTTAAAGGTGAAGGAAAAAATAAAAGGGAAAGAAAGAAGAAAGCATAGCATATATATATAGAATTATAGATGTCAGGTTCCGGACGGTGGTGGTGGTACACGTCGAACATGCGGTGGCCAGAACTGGATCTGTCGCCACCTTGGACGGTGTTGCGGTGGCCAGCGGTAGACTTATCTTATTGGTGGGTGAATTTTTCCGTGGTAGATGACGTGTTGTGGGGTTTTGTGACGGTTCTTGAATCCGTTGCTTTAGTGGCCATGCTTTGCTATTTCTTCCTTTGTTGTGGTTGTACTCTCTAACCTTTTCATCTTTTTTTTTTTTATTATTCCTTATTTAATTTTTTATGTAAATATATATTTTATTTCATGAAATTGGAACTTATTGTATGTATTCTGAGATTATGACCTGTGAACATATGAATTGTATGTATTTAATTTGGTTTATAAGAAGAAATTCATTCGTGTTTGTGGTGTGAAGATTTGGAAATGGGAAGGAATGAATCACACTTCGAGTGATCACATATTTGATCGAGTTTTGCAAAGACAATATATATTATGTTATTTTGGCACTTAACAACTACGCCGACACTTTCATTAACGAAAATACTCATAGAGAAGAACATTAACAAGCTCCTCCGAAGGGGCTAACCACACAGCTTCATCAATACTTCTTCGAGTTCCATAGTCAACAAGTCAATTTGCAGTTTTGTTGGCTTTTCTCATAATCCAATCAAATGGCACAGTCCAAGCGCAGAGGATAAGTTTCTGAATTTTTAGAATAAGATCTGTCTCACTTATTTAAAATTTTAAATCGCACTTCTAAGTTAAGACCTGACCCTCCAAAGTTATAATCCAAACAGAAGAGAGTTCGCAGCGGCAAATAGTCCAACAAAAAAAAGACCTAGAGCATTTCATAATCCAATGTACATTTGATGGATAATACAATCAAATCTAGTTAAATCTTGATCAGACACGACACTAGAGTCGTACATGGTTTGGGTAATTTAAAAACTAAATCTATTTTTGAGTTAGTTAAAAATATAATTTAGTTAATTAATTAAATTTATTTTATATGATAAAATTGATTATTAATCGATTAAAAAATTTAAAAATTAGTTATAAAAAATAAAAATCAATTTTAAAGAACAATTGGGTTTTTTTTCAAAAAAAAAAAGATAATTTTACATAAAAAAAAATTTGGGTTTAAAAAAAAAAGAACTAAAAACTAATTTTTAACTAATTAAAAATTGATTTTAACCAGTTAAAAATCGATTTTTACAAAAAAAACTTAGTTAATCAGTTGAACACAAAAATTGTATAAAATTTAGTTTTGGTTTTAATTAATCGATTAAAATTAATTTTTAAAATTTAATTTTAATTAATTATTTTTTAATAATGAGTATAATTTTTAAAATTATTTTATTAAATTAAATACCTAAAGAAGAATGATAGGTAGCTAGTAATTTTTGTGATTTGTAACTATCAAATAGTTATTAATAATGATTTTAATGGTATGAGATTGATGTGAGATTTTATCCATTGGCTTATTTTTTTTTACTGGTTATATGTTGGCCAGAATTTAACAAAATTGTTGACCGTTAAACTTTTTCTTAACTAAAATATGATTATAATTTTTTAACCAATTAATTGTGATTATTTTACATACACCTTTAGTGCTTTACACGACACTCGCAATTCAAACTTAAAACAATTATCTAGAAGAGACTCCCACTGCTGACCAAGAAGAATAAAATTCAACTTCAAAGTACTATCAGCCCAAGCGTTTAAAAATGTTTTTAAAGAACAATTGTATACCAAATTTTTCATATTATATTGCATGTATTGATGCTTATTCAGCATGTATCAATTGTAGTCTTTTCATAACTATTTTGAACATCAACCAAATATATTTACTTCCCTTCAAACTTTACCTTTAGTTTAGGTAGTTTTTGTCTTTTAAATGAAAATATTCGTAACCTCTTAAATAAGTATGAGAAGACATGTCATTTAAATTTTATTATCTTATGTGCTAGACATGCATGTGTTGTATTTGTTATGCAATGATAAATCACAAAGCTTAATTTATTCTCTTATTTATAGTTGTTATATAAAAATATTTACGTTTATTAAAAGTGATTATTCACATTAAAATATTTTATATGAATATAATAACCATAAATAATTAAATATATTTAATATGATTCATACAGAACTGTATATTTTGGGTGAAAATATCAAATATAGTAAAATTTTGGATAATTATTTGAGGAAAAATGGATTAATTTAATGCGACACATAGGTAATATGTGGGGCGTGTTAGACACGTGTTTTCTTCTTATTTATCACTTCAAAGATACGTTTATATATCATTTTCTTATCAATTTTACTAGGAAGACAATGAAAAATCTTGATAATATGTATAATGGGTTAATTATTTAGTCTAATAGGGATAAATAATAAAACTTTTTTCATAAATTATCTTAAATTCAAAAACTTTCATTCAATTATTTCCTATGAGGCACAGACACGGACACGGGACACGACACGACACGCGACACGGCGATACGCGAATTCTAAAAAGTTGTCGGACATGGGGACACATATATATTAATAATATAATATATTTAAATAGAAATATGTCTTAATAGAGATAATTTCAAAAACAACCATATGATATGTATTTCTTCCTAAAGTGTATAGATATTCAAAAGATAAAGTCCTAAACTCCTATGTCTTAATAGAGATAGTAAGAATTTTGTACATCACATGTACACAAAAAAAAAAAGTTATTTGAAGTCATTATTTCTCCATCATATATGGTTGATATCTTCATCATTAGAAAAAGTCACTCTTTCCAACTCCGGTTCATCAAGAGAAAGGTGAGCAACTTCAAGAACACCATTTTCTTCATCAATTGGTGAAAAAGCATCTCCAGCAATATCCCACATCATAGTTTCTCTTTTATTGTATTGTAAAATTTTTCTTGAAAGAAGACGAAGATTAGTGTGAACAAATACTAAATTTTCTGCACGTTTAGGCTTCAACTTGTTTCTTTTTAGGGAATGGATAAAAGAATATGTGCTCCAATTCCTTTCACAACAAGAAGATGAAGATGGTTGCCCTAGTAGCCTAAGAGCAATTGGTTGAAGAAATTTCGCTTTACCACCATGAATTAGCCACCAAAATTTTGCATCAACTATGCCTCTATCATTCAAAGAGTCATAATCATCAAAGACACCTCTACCATCAGAAAAGCTTGCAAATTCAATGTTTACCTTTCTCCTCTCTTCTTGATTAGGAAAATACCTCTTCAAGCATTTAACTCTCTCATTAGTGATCTCAATATCTTGATGAGGAGAAACTCGTGTAGGATCTTCTCTCAATCATTGGTGGCTATAATACCTATATAATTAGTGTTTAAGCATAAATTAATAATGATTCAATTATCTTCACTTATAAATAAAAGTTATAAATAATAAATATAAAAAGTTACCTTGGATTCAATGAATGCTAAACAATGAAGAGGTGTGCTACTTTTTGTCCAACTTTGAACTAATATTGAGTGCACAACATTGTAGAAGGACGATGACTTTGCATCAACTATGCCTCTATCATTCAAAGAGTCGTAATCATCAAAGATACCTCTACCATCAGAAAAGCTTGCAAATTCAATGTTTACCTTTCTCCTCTCTTCTTCATTAGGAAAATACCTCTTCAAGCATTTAACTCTCTGATTAGTGATCTCAATATCTTGATGAGGAGAAACTCGTGTAGGATCTTCTCTCAACTATTGGTGGCTATAATACCTATATAATTAGTATTTAAGCATAAATTAATAATGATTCAATTATCTTCACTTATAAATAAAAGTTATAAATAATAAATGTAAAAAGTTACCTTGGATTCAATGAATGTGCTAAACAATGAAGAAGTGTGCTACTTTTTGTCCATCTTTGAACTAATATTGAGTGCACAATATTGTAGAAGGACAATGGCTGGAGATGGCGGTAGACTGGCAGTGAGGAGAGGGTGAGTGGGTGTGAAGGCACGGAGTCAGAGACGGGTTTGGGGGTGGAGGTGAAATGTTAGGTTTTTAACTTTTGTTAATGTGAAGGGTGAATCTGATGAAGAGAGCTTTTTAAAATGTTATTGGGTCGTGTCTGGCCGTGTCCGGCTGGTTTTTTGTTTTTTTGGACAGGACACGTTTGGACACAGGAGACACGCGTGTCGGACGAGTGTCTCCGTACGTCGTGTCCGAAATATATCCGACACGCCGACATGACAATTAAACAAAGTGTCCGTGCTTCATAGATTATTTCACATCAAATTTCAAATTTAAAATTTTTTAATTTTAAATTTTAAATTTAAAAAAAAATCTAATTAATTATTTCAAAAAAATAACCATCCAAAATTCTAATTTACCAAACTATTTCACTCAAATATCTTCTTTTTCAACCGGCGACCACCCCACCTTCATCAATAATCATCCCACTTCACATTCGCTACTTGGCTTGCCACACGCCACTCGCCCTTAGTAAAAATAACCATCCACATAAGAATAAAAATAATCATCTATTTACCTAATGAATTGAACATTTAACATATTTTAATTATATATAACTAAACTTAATCCAGTCAAAACAATAATCTGCGTAAAAATTAAAATAACCATCCGCATACCTACTAAAATGACCATCCTAAATTGACCATTAAAATAAAAGAAGAATGAGATGAATAAATAGAAGAAGCAACTATGATCATCCAACAATTTAATTTTTATTAAAAAAAAAGAAAAATATATATAATTGATATAACCATAAAATAGAAAAAAAAAAAAAAACTTGAACAGATGAGGAGAAGACGACAACGGTAGGTGTGAAGGGGTTGTCCAATGATCCCGCCTTCAACTGGCTGACGAAGGAGGTAGGAGCCAGGAGCCAGGCAGACGCGCACATTGTGTTGGTTACTGCGCGGAGACAGGCCGGCGAAGAAGGTTGGGTGCTGCAGTCGGCATTGATGAAGACTTCATGTCACGTGGCGCCGCAGCGGTGGATGTTGAGCAGCGACCGTGCACCGGTTTGACGATAAGAGAGGATA
Organism: Arachis hypogaea; assembly: GCF_003086295.3. Lineage (NCBI taxonomy): Eukaryota > Viridiplantae > Streptophyta > Magnoliopsida > Fabales > Fabaceae > Arachis > Arachis hypogaea. The sequence continues at coordinate 14,430,175 of NC_092049.1, forward strand.
GATCGTGAGAGAGACTGGTTGGAGGTGTACGTAACTATTTAGAATTCTTATTTGCTTTGTATTTAAAATTAGAAATAATTTTATAATTAATTAATTTAATTATTATTTAATATTAATTTAAAAAATATTCTCATTATACACATTGTACACTAATTATATTGACTCTTCATACTTTCTCTTTTTTTATTCAATATGTCTTTGGATGTTGCACGATAAAATTCATCCACAACATTAAAAAAATATTCCAAATAATAATATTTTATAAAAATACTATTTGTTTTTTCATATAAAACACAATTTTTGTTATTTCTATTTTTTAAATTATTTTTTTTACCTTTGTTACCCGAATCTGACAGCCCCTTCCTTCCATCCTAGCTCCCAAAATAAAATATAGAGTAATTCTTTTATTTTTGATTATTTATTTAAATTTAAAAAAATTTCATTAATTTTCAACCATTTAAATAGTTGATGGAAAGGGTACTAATAAATAGTGAATTGTTGATGTGTTAAAAATTATTTTGTGGAGTGAACAAGACTGTTTAGAGAAATTACTTTAATAGTTATAGTGTGAAATTGTGAATAAAATTTGTCTTTCCAACAAATAGTTGGGACTAAAAATAATATTTAATCTAAAAAAATAAAATAAAATAATGAAAATAAAAAAAAGGAAAAAACAGTGGCGTGTGATTGATGACTAGGTCTAAAATGCGGACACCTGGCAATTCAGCATGTTGGCACTTGTCCAGCACGAGCTTTCTCCTTTCCCTAGGACACAACGAACAAGATGACGAAGTTTCTCACAGAGAGGAGTTCACAGTTCACAGTTCACAGCGTAGCTGAGAAAGACAGATAGATAGATAGACTTAGAAACCAAATTAAAGAAAGAGAGAGCAGAAAAGTTCACATTTCACTCATTCTTTTCGCGATTCCGATTCTTACTAAATATAGGTTTCAAGCTAGTCAACAGAAAAATTCGCATACTCGGTGTTCCTCTTAGATTTCTTTTTTTTAGCACTTTTGACATTCAACCTTCGAACGAAGAATCGGTATTGAAATTTTTATTATTCCATCTACCACTCTGTCACCAGCTTTATTTTTAGGGGTTTTGCAATTTCTCGGAGGGTTTTCTTCTTTCTAATAAATCCCCCCCCTTTTACCCAACTTGCATGGAATTTGAAGCACACGCTCCTTCTTCTCCTCCTCCTTCTCCTCCTCCTTCTTATTCTTATTCATTAAGCGGCGTCGTTTTGGACCCTCCTATTCATCCTCCACCCCCGACGCTGCCGCCGCCACCTCCACCGCCGTTTCTGCGTATTGATCCTTCTTCGGGGGTGCTTGTTCCACCCCCGCAACCTTTCCCTTTCAACCTTTCTCTCATCTTCTCAATGGATCACCAGAGGTCTATGTCCCTTCTTCAGGTAAAACCCTAATTTTTGGGTATTTTAGGGGTTTCTTTCTTTCTTCTTGGGGGTCTGGGTTTTCTGTAAAGTTTGTGGCCTTTTTGTGATTTTTGGGGGTTTAATCTTTGTGCAGTTTATGGCTGATGAAGGACTTGTTCCTTCTGTGGAAGAGGGAGAGAGAAGGAAGAATGCTATTCAGAAGCTCAAACAGGTTTCTATCTACACCCATTGCCCTTCATTTCTGCTTACATTCTTTTAGTTTTTTCTGTGGCATTTTTAATGCTGATCTTTCTTTGTTTCTTTTATTGATTCATTGCCTGATAAATTTGCAACATTTTTTTTAGCATTTTAGGAAATGGGCTGTTTTTGTTGTGATCGTCATTCATTATGTATTAATCAAATTGGAGAAAGATGTGAAGTTGTTCATACAATAGTCAAGTTATTAATCAAATTGCACAAATCACATAGCTATAGATGTTGCAACTTTCCTGGCAAAAACATGACTTTTTCATTCCTAGAAACCATGTTGAGTAGGTTAGCAATCCCTGCACTTGAGTCTTGGCCACTTGTATGCTAATCTTAGTTTTGTTTGTCTCAGCTTGTATATCAATATTTATCTATGCACTTTGAATGACTTGCCGTTGTTCATTTAGTAATCTGGAACTTATGTTATCACTTTTCTTATCATGCTATTTGTTTGAGTTTGCAGATTGTGTCAACATGGATCAAGCAGGTTGCTGTACAACGGCGATTACCAAAGCATCAGATTGCAGCTACATCTGCCACGGTATTGACATATGGATCTTATGGCCTAGGAGTAAGTGCTTCCCTTTGAAGTTCTTTTCCATGTATCTTCGAATTTACTGGCATTAGTCTATTCAACTTGTTGACAAGTCTTGAAAGCTTGTTTTCTCTTTCTAACACTCGTGATGTTCAGGTTCACAGTGCTGACTCTGACATTGATGCTTTGTGTGTTGCTCCTTATTTTGCAACCCTTTCGGTGAGTTTTTTTATCTTTCCCTTTCTGGGTATGTTGTATTTATTTAATTTAATTTCTATGCGATATGATCTATACAGGAAGACTTCTTTGTTGTTTTGCACGACATGCTTAAAAGTAGGCCAGAAGTGTCGGAGCTTTACTGTGTCAAGAGTGCAAAAGTCCCTCTGATGCGATTCAAATTCGATGGAATTTCCATTGATCTTCCATATGCTTGCTTGAAAGTACTATACGTTCCTGAGGTCAGTATGAGAAGTCATAATGTAGTTCTTGTAATATTGTTTATCTTTTGGATTTGTGAACATACATGTTCAAAGTTTCTTCCAAATAATATGCTCACATAATTCTATTGGTGCGCAGAGTGTTGACATACTACACCCATTCTTCTTGAGGAATATTGATGACACCAGCTGGAAAAGCTTGTCTGGTGTACGAGCAAATAAACGTATTCTTCAGCTAGTACCAAATGTTGAGGTATGATGCATGTCAATCCTTTTGTCTCCCCTTTTATCTGTTATTCTGTACCTCTGGGGACAGTGAGGGATCTTAGTTTCGTTTTATTTTGTGGTGTTTAAGCATTTTGATTGTGTTTCTTAACATTTAATACTTGTGTGTTTCAGAATTTTCAAGCTATGGTACGGTGTCTTAAATTATGGGCAAAAAGGCGAGGAGTTTATGGCACAGTAAGTTCAAGCGTACTCTCTAACTTTTAAGTGATGCTTATGTATGACATCATGCACAAACTCATCCTTTATGGCTTGTCTTGTAGTTACATGGTTACTTGGGAGGAGTCCATTTGGCAATTCTTGCAGCTTATGTTTGTCAACGGCATCCTGATGCCTCCATAAATGCTTTGATTATGAACTTTTTCCGAACATTTGCCTTTTGGTCCTGGCCTTCGCCAGTGACGCTGCAGGAAGGAATGTTCCTAAAACAACTAGAGAGCATGGAAATGCGATCTTTCATGCCTATTTTGCTGCCATCTAGCCCTTATGAATTTTGCCATTCAAATATAACCAAAAGCACTTTCTACCGGATCAGGACAGAGTTTGTACGTGGATACAATATGACAAGGGTATGCTTCTGTTTTTTCAACATAAGTCTCTTTATTAGCATATAGTATACTAATGCTTTGTAGGTTTGAACCTTATTCTGTTTTTGCTCATTTCGCTTTGTTTGGTTTGTCATTGAAGGATCTTTTGAAGCCAGGTTTCACGTGGGACAATATATTTGAGCTTTTTCCATACTCAAGAAGGTACTCCAAATTTGTCAAGATTTACCTATCTACTACCAATCAATGTGAGCTTGGCGACTGGGTTGGTTGGGTCAAGTCACGCTTCCGCAGTCTTCTCATCATTGTAAGTATCTCAAGTAGTAAACCTAGCCATCTTGTAATTTATCGTTACTTTCATCATCAGTTCCTCACCTGTGGTATTCGTCTGATGCAGCTTGAGGGGATCCAGGGTTTTTGTGATCCTAACCCTACGGAGTACACTGACCCTGACAAAAGCGAGCCAAACATGGTTTTCTACTGGGGCTTGCAATCCGGAAGGAACAACTACCTGGACATAGAGTTGGTGGAGGGAGAGTTCATGAAGGTCATCAGAAACGGCTGCGAGGGAACTCCCGGTAGGTTGGAGTTGCACCTCCTATCGCCTTCGCAGCTCCCCAAGAATGCCCAGTTTGATGATAGAAGTATAATTATTAATAACAAAGGTAGAAAAGCATGCTGGAAAATGGTTGGTTGTGACAAGAAAAGGAGCCAAGTTTATCCACAGCATCATATTCAACATTGCCTTGTTGGTCATGTCTCATCTAATGGGGAGGGTGAATGCTTAAGTTCTAGTGGCTAGATCCATTTATTTTATTCATCTGCAAGGTGGATGTATATACCATTTTCGTCTGTATTCTTTTTTTCTTTCCTCCTTTTTTCCTCTGACCCCTTTTGTTTTTGGCTTCAGTAGGAGCATAGGTTCCACAGTTTTTTTTTTTTCTGTTGAACTTTTGTAGGGTGGTATAGTTTGTATAGTTAAAAGAAGAAGGAAAGGCCAAAATGTTAGGAGGGTTTGGAGATTTGTATTGGAGAAGATGAAATGTAAATTGAATGGAATGAATAAACGCCTTTCGAACTCACACAGTAGAGGAATCATTTCTTGGATATTTAAATGTTTATTCTAGAAATAATTTTGTAGTAGGATTTCTGACACTTTACGGTGCTTAAAGAGCGAGTTATGTGTGAGACATCTTCGTAGATTATAGTGCGACCCATCCAACAGAATTTCTAGAATCATCAATTAACATGCTGGCCTTAAGTTGATGGTGATATGAATGAAACACGACATTGATAGTTCACTCTTGACACCACGAAAGAACCTCGAATAAAGCAAATTTTCTTTTGTTTACTAACATGAAAGATGAAACACAGAAAAATACAGGCCTGTTTTATGAGTGCAAAATTCGGATTCGTGCAATATAAAAGCTATGGAAGTATCCAAAGTTCATCTATCATACATAATAATAACAAATTTAATTGAGGAGAAAAAAACAACCGTGGATCCGTGGCGCAATGGTAGCGCGTCTGACTCCAGATCAGAAGGTTGCGTGTTCGATTCACGTCGGGTTCAATCCCATTATTTTTTTCCTTCTACAATTATGAATATAATAAATTCACCTAATAATATCCCCATCGTTTCTCATCTCTTCTGTATCTCGTTGCAGTGTTTTCAGTTAAATCAACTCTCCTTCTAAACATTTTAACAATAATATATATAATAAATAATCTTCAATTCAATATAAAATTATAAATATAACTTGAAAGAGAGACATAATTTTGTACATTGACTATTAATTATGATTTAAAAAGACAACCTGTTAATTAGGTTAATTATTTTCTTTTATAAAATTTAAATTTTTTTTTAAGTTTTAGATATTGGGTTGAAATCCAAAACAAAAAAATAGCATATGAATATTAATTATAACATGTCTGTATAAAAAAATATTATTGGACTTTAGAATTAAAATAAATAATACATAAGAAATAAGTTAAAAATTCATACACCAAATCTAGAAAAAAAGATATATTAGAATCTTAAAAAAAATAATATTAAATATATATTATGTATATAATATTAAAATTTAAATAAATTTTATTTTGTATAAAAAAATTATAATATTAAATATGAACACAATAACAAAAGATTTTGTTATATAAATTTAATATATATATATATATATATATATATATATATATATATATATATATCACGTAAAAAGCAAACAAATATATAATATATTTTTTTGTGCGAAACAAAATTATAACATTAAATATAAAAATAATGATAAAAGATTTTGTATTATATATATATATATATATATATATATATATATATATATATATATATATATATATATATATATATACTCACTTAAAAAGCAAACAAACATATAATAATTTTATTTTCTGTGAAAGAAAATTATACTATTAAATATAAAGATAAAATGCATAATTAAACCAAACCTAAAACAATATTACACAATTCACCCAAAAAAACGTTATTCAAGTGCATATTTCAATGTAAATCGAATGAGATACATTCGATTTGTAAATTCTCATTGTAATTGATTGACTAATTCGATTTATTGGGTGGTTGACATCCATGTATAAATCGATTTTAACTAATTCAATTTGCATTATATGGAATTTATAAATCGACTGTATCTCATTCGATTTATATAGAAATATGCACTTGGGTGATCCATGTAACTTTCTCCTTTTGGGTGAATTGTGTAATATTATTTTGGGTTTAATTTAATTATGTATTTTATTTTAAATATAAACACAATGATAAAAAAATTTGTATTATATACATTTAATTAAAAAAATAAATATACTTACGTAAAAAACAAACAAACATATAATAATAATAATAATAATAATAATAATAATCTCATTAGTTATTTATCTATCTAAAACTAAACGTAGCTTCTAAAATATAAATAAAATTATATAATAAGAGAAAGACTGGAAGATTAAAATTGAAAGACGACAGAAATTACATAATTCTGTGTTATATTTAGTGTAAAATGTGTATAAGATTGAGTTATGTATTAATACCCTTTTTATTTAAGATAAATATAAAAAATGAAACAAACAAAAATAGTTAAATATATTTTTTTGTAAAGGAATATTTTAATATTTTAAAATTATAATATAAAATTTTAAACATAATTAAAAAACTTTAATCTTAAATGAGTATTTTATTATTTTCAAGATTAATCATAAAAGACTATTTTAATATCTTAAAAATTAAATATAAGAGTATTTTAATGTTTTTAAAATTATTTTAAATTTTTAATTCCTAATACAATTAAATAATATAAATTAGTTCTTATAAAATTACTTTAGTATTTTTAGTAACATTCAGACCTTGTTGTGTTCTTATAAAAATTAATTACAAGGGTATTTTAGCTTTTTTAAGTTTAAATTTATAATTTTTAAATAATTAAAAAATATTTATTCTCAAAAAGTATTTTAATTTTTATTCTAAAAAAGTATTTTAATTTTTTTTAAAGATTAATTTTATTTTAATATTAAATTAATATTTTTAATTCTTAATGCAATTAAAGAATTTCAAATAATCTATAAGTGTAAATTAGTATTTTAAAATTAATGGAGTCATGGCACTTTCATGGAGACATGGTTTTTTTCCAAAATTGGTTTTATGTTTGTAGTTAGCTAACCAACAGCGGGACAGACAGTCGTCTCCCTCTTTCATAGCAGCGATCTTTCGGGTTTGAAAGGTCATTCATAACAAAGGTAAAAGGGAGTGGGTTCAAGAACGTTTAAATCTATCGCCGGCCAGAACGACAGTAAAAGCACAGCTAGCAGTGAAGATGTTTGAAGACATCACATTGCTAGTAACAGAGTAGAGGAGTTCCATCAAGTTTCTGAGTACTTTTTTGGTGTTGAAACCGGAGATTAATTTTTTTGTCTGTCTCAAATTGTTTATTCAGCCCATAATAATAATAATAATAATAATAATAATAATAATAATAATAATAATAATAAATAAATAAATAAATAAATAAATAAATAAATAAATTTAATTTACCTGATAATCTTTTATAGTAATTTAACTCTTAAAGAGTGTTGCACTCTCTATTTTGTCTCGAATGCACTAACTTTCCCTTTTTTTTTTGGTTGTCTACCATTCACACATAGGATTTAAAAATAAAGAAATAACACCCGTATTATTTTCGGGCAAATTCGATAAAAATTCTATCAACAATAAAAAATTTTCCTTATATATATATATCATATTATTAGGGTAGGCACACAAATCAATTTGGATTAGATAGAAAATGGATTATCTTCATTTTTTTTAATACTTGTTCGCTTAAGAAAATATCATAAGTTTAAATTTTGTGTGTAGTAACTCTTAAATATAGTTTAAATTCGTGATAAATTAGTCTTTGATTTATTAGACTAAGATTCGTCAAAAATTTTAAAGAAATGAATTTAGCTATTTTGTGTTCTAAAAACACATTTTAAGAGAATATATAATTAAAAAAATTTCAAATTAAAAATATATAAAAAGATTATCTTTTCAACAATTTTTAATAAATTTTTTATGATATTTTTAATATGCGTCCTTAATAAACTCATTAGCAAGACCCCAAAAAAAAAAAAAATAGAGAAGACACACGTGTAGTAGGTATATTCTTTCATTTCTTTTTTCTTTCTTACTTCTTGCCTTTATTTCTTTTATTTTCCATCTTTCCCACTTCTCTTCATTCTTTTTGTTTTCTTTCTCTACTCCTCCATAATTATTACTTGTTTTATATCTTCTTTTTTTTATGTTTGATTTTTTTATTATTTTTTCTAACCAAACAAGTTAAAGTTTTTAACATATCTATTTTTTCTAAAAAAAAATATGTTTATATGTCTATGTATTATGTATATTATGTTTGTAGATTTGTACAAATACGAAAAAAATACATATTGTTTAAAATTCATACTTATTTGTTTATCTATATAAGTAAAATTATGTCACCCTCTAAAAATTAAACTTGAGAATAAATTATCTTCTATCACGCATTATTATATGGTAGGTTTAATTTAATTATACGTTTACTAAGACATAAAATAAATATTGTTACATATTTTACTTGAATTTGAAGTATTGTGTTTGATTTCAATTAAACTCTAATTAAGAGGTTGCGGGTCGAGTATTGTGTTTGATTTCAATTAAATTTTTAGTGAACACATATTTTACTCGAACTCGCAACCTCTTAATTAAGTATTGGTTGAAGTATCATTATTTTATCAATTATGTTTCATATACATAAAAAATTAGTCACCAAATTAATTACTTGCATAATTTACATATTAAAATATAAAATATATATTAAACATAAGTTAAAAATACATATATTTATATATAAATACATAATAACTAAATTGATGATTTATGTTTAATATGCACAAAGTATTTTTATTATATCACATATTAATATATAATATACAAAATAGACATGTTATGTAATAATTTTTGACAAAAATAATTTATTCTCTAATTTTAGAAGATTACCGAAGCAATTACCACAAATGAAATATATCTTGTACCTATAATGCAGCTGCCTTTTTTAAAATATTTTTGCCCATCTAAAAAAATTACAAAAAATTCACTTAGTATATAATTACTAAATCTTAAAAATAAATTTTTTTTAATTATATTTACAAAAATATATTAAAATTAAATTTGAATTCTAAATTTATTTTTGAGAGTATATATTTAACGATTGAATTTTTGTCGTATTTTAATTTTTTTTACGGCACTTTTATTTTAACAAATTTGAAGAATACTTTTATTAGTAAGTTGATAATTTCGATAATCTTTTATGATTTACTCATGGAAAGGGTATATTTTTCCGTTTATGTAAAATTTTTATGGTATGATTTAAATTTAGTGCGTGTTTTATTAACATGTATCATTAAGTCACATATTAAAATTATTATTAGTTTATTTTAATAAATATATAACAAATTTAAAATTTAAACTGTGTTTTTTTATAAAAAAAAAATAATTGATAGCTTTGATATGTGTTCGCTATATTTCTTAAAACATGTATAGTATTAGCTAAAAATTTAATTTTGATGTATTGTAAGTATAAAATAATTTTATACGCAATTATATTAACGTATCGACAACAAAATAACTATTTTTATATTAATTGTGTAAATAATCATAAAAAAATAATATGTGAATTTGATGACTACCCAAAATATTTTATGGTCACCTTGTCGAGTTAGGTAAACAAAAAAAAAACAACCAGAACTTGCCTTATTCAGTATTAATTAATTATCGCAACAATTAATGAATGCTAAATAAAGCAAGTTATGGCTGATTTCTTTGGTTACCAAAAATTTCCGATCGAGTTAATACTCAATTTTGTTCATGAAAATTAAAGTGAAACTCAAATTTACTCTTAAATATATAATTGACTTAAGTCGTTCATCAAAATTTACAATAATAACTCACATTAGTTCATAAGCTGATTTTCTTAAATGACGTGTTGATTTTGTAGTTAACTTGTTAAGATTTGGATTACTCGGGCTAGATTCCATGTGACTAAGATCTGGCCTACTAGACTCTCCTAGAAGTTTGATTGACTCTTCAAATTTTTCACGAAGATAATAATAACAAGTCTAATTTGAAAATTATGGGAGTAACGATCAAACTTTTAGAATTCTAATAAATTTTGATCACATAAAACCTGAGAAATCCAAATCACAACAAATTAATGTACTAAATTAATACGCCGTTAAGGGATATTAGCTCAAAATTTAATTAATGTGAGTTATGATTGTAGTCTACTAAAATTGTAAGGTTCAACTTAAATTTGAATTCAAATTTTAACGGTGAAATTGAATATTAATTCCATTTTGTCATCAATGCAACATTAAATAGCATTGATGACCAACCCACGAAATAGTGCATGTAAATGGTCTCATTATTCTTTGAGTAGAAGAACAAAAATCCCAAGAAAAATTCAGTTGATCATTTTTCATTCCATCCATCCTCTCGTTCATAATAATCTTTGTGAGTATTTTGTTATCCTTAATTAACAAAGATGGCAAAAAAATTTGAATCACCCACCTCTAATCTTCACAATTCTGGTTCTAATCACAATGCCAATTGGTCAATGTAGGGTTTTCCACCCCAATGATGAGACATTAATTCATTCCACATGCCACAAAACACTATATCCGAATCTGTGTGTCCAAATCCTCAATTCATATCCAAGTAGCAGAAATGTTGATAGCAGAGGACTAGCACTAAACATGGTTGATTTCATAAAATTAAGATCAATTATTGTATTGAACAAGATTCATCAACTCCAACAAGAGGCTACTGGTAAATTTAAGGATGCCTTGGATTCATGTATTGGCCATTACAATGACAGAATCTTGAAGGGTGATGTGCCACAAGCCATTAGTGGAATTGAGGCTAATAACCCTAAATTTGCTGAAAGTGCTGTTGCTGATGCAGTTATTGAATCTTACCTTTGTGACGAAGGGTTCAATAACGGTAATTCACCATTAATCAATGAAAACAAGGCTGTGCGTGATGGGGCAAATATTGCAAGAGATATTATTATATTCCTGGATTAGATGCTCAAAAATTAAATATTGTAATAATGTTTGAATAAAATGTTGATTAGCAAAGTTTGATTTCTTAGATATATATTGATTTATCAATATATTAGATTAAATTAGTTCTTTTATATGATAGATATTAGATAAGCCATTCTCTTTTGAAACAAAATTAATTTTAATGCATTGTCTTTTTTTTTTTTCAAAGGTAAGTTAACTTTTATTTCTTTCGAAAAGAAAAAGTAGAGTCCAAAGAGGGATATATAGAGAGCAATTGGGAATTCCCACTAAAGAAAACACAACAAAAACAAATGGTTATTGAGTAAAGGAACGAAACATGAAGAAATGCGCTGAACCCTTAGTTACATCTCATCGGTATCGGGCTACTACTTCAGTTATCTCCTCCATCGTCGTCTTTTTTTCTTCAAACACTTCTCTATTCTGAGCTTTCCAGAGTTCCTAGCAGACAATCACAACTCGAGCAAGTGTCTCGGTGCCGCCCTGGTTTTTGGTTGTGACCCGCAGCCACCACGTCACGAAATCAGGAGACCCATTTCAAACAACAGTCTCAGCAGGGAAGAGGGCATTCCAGGTCGCTACAGTAGGGCCACAGCGATGGAGGCAGTGGGTGATTGTTTCATCTTCCACTCTGCATCTTAGGCAAAGGGGCAAGGTGTTTTCAAATCTGCGGTGGATGACATGCATCACATGTAACCTTTCATGAATAGCCCTCCATAGAAATATCTGTAGCTTAGTTTGAATCTTTAATCCCCAAATCTACTTCCAAATTACCTGATTTTGCAACAAAGGGAGAAGCTGTGCTCATGGAACATGATAGAACTTGTAGGCTATCGTATACCCAGTAGAGACATCATATTGGTTTCTCTTGTTCCAGATCCACTGTAGCTTGTCAACACCATCAACATTCAACGGAATGGAGAGGATATGGGTTATTGTCTCCGGAGGAAAAATTTCTTCTATCTACTCTTTCTTCTGGAAGGATTACCATGTGTTCATGATGGTTTCAGTGGCTAAGAGAAGGGGGGGTTGAATCTTAGCCCCTTTTTCGCTTGCTAAAACTTGCTGGACTTTAGATGAGACTTTTCTGTTTTATCTCGTCCCTAGTCACGAGACATTTTCATTTTGTCTCGTCACTTGGCATGAGACATTTCTGAAGTTGCATCTTAAAAACAACAGAAGTGAAGTAGGAGAGAGAGAGAGAAAATAACACCCAGATATATCCTGGTTCAGCTGCTAAGTGCAGTGCAGCCTACATCCAGTCTCCATCACAACAATGATGGAATTTCACTATAATCCTCCAGATTACAACTTGTAAAGTGCTAACCCAACTTACAAGGGGATTCCCACAGAATCATGAAACACAACACAGATGTACAAAGGAACTCTAAGACATCTATGGCTTTTTCTTTTAATTTTGCACTCTCTGCCTTTTTCCGCTCTATGGCTTTTTTCTTACAAACCTCACTGTTTGCCTTTTTCCATGAGACTCAAGACATGACAAAATTAAACAGAAAAATATTAAACAGAAGACATTGAAGGAGAAGAGAAAACTGTTAGCTCAGGTAGCTCTGAGAACACTGTGCCTTGCACTCTCAATATTTCTCCTTGAATCAAACCATGACTATTCACCTCTTTTATAGAGAAGTGAAGCCTTCACAGTTGAAACACAAACCCGAGCTCAGCTTCCTTTCCTTCAACAAAAACCGGTTCGGCCATACAGAGAGAAGAGGTAACCATGTAAAAACCAACATGCAAATACCTCTAGTCCTTCCTTGGTCATCACTCTTCATCAATCCGAGCGCTCCATCCTTGGCTTCCTCTCCAAGATGGATTTCTGGCCCTTGATGCTTCATGATGATGATGACTTCATCTGCTTCAATCTCTGCCTTCAACCATCACTTCGCCACTCTAGCTACTCCCTGTGGTGGTTGATCAGAAACGAAGACAAGCCACGCCTCCAAGATCTTTCTGCTGGCCAAATCTTCTTCCTTCCTTTTGAGTATTAAGGATCCGAGATTACCTCACCAAATCTTACCAGATTAGGTGATAATCTTAGCCACAGCATACTTTTCTTTTTCTTTTTCGTGCCATCAACTCGATGGTCTTTAGCCTTGCTTTTCTTTCCTTTTGGTAGCTCCAAGTAGCTTCCATGGCTTCCTGTGTAATAACCGAAGAGAGAAGGAAAGAGATGAGAGAGAAGAGAGAAGTTTGAACTCAAACTAATGGGTAATAATAAAATGAAATTAAAAGTCCCACTTCCCTATCTTAGAGTGGCGTGTATCATTATGATGACCATCATGTCAATCACACTCTCTCTCATGTTCCCCATGCTAGTTTAATTAAATTTCAAATCCTTCAAAGAGTGAGTTGGAATCCGTTGGAAGCATTTAGGCATTTCATATGCCTTATGGATTCGGACAAGGCATGGAAGCATTCACCAACATTGGGCTTGGTACCAATAAACTTTATTTTGGCCCAACTAGTATTAACTTCTTTCCTGATGGGTTTGGATCAAACATAGACATGGGAAGCTTTCTTTGGGCTTGTAACAATGTTAATCTAGCCCAATAAATCATTACAACACTTCAGCCACATATCATTGAATATTTTTTGAATCAATGCTGAATTGGAAAGCAAATTCACACTTGGGCTGCAGCATTTTATTTTATTTTCGGCCCAATTCAATTCCTGCATTACAAAATTATTAATTAGCATATAATCAAATAACATTGTATTAATAATTTTGTAATTAGATATTTTAATAATGTTTGTTCATCATAAAAATTAATTTGGAGTTTTCCAAACTCATCAATCTCCCCCTTGATGACAAACATTATTAAAATTGAAATGGAAAGAAATTAAAGATTAGAGTACAAGTACTCCCTTTGAGGATTGAATTTCTTCCCTTTCAAAATGTCACATGGCTCCCCCTTAATATGTGCTGTTTTTACCAAGGGAAGCAATAACCTGTAACAATTAACAATTTTATTCAACATATTAATTTTGAAATGTTGAATGCTTGATTTATGAGCAGAATTGGATGATAATCAAAACTCATTTGTTATCAATAATTTGATTTTCTGCTCAAACTCACAAAAACGATCAACCAAAATATTTTTTGAAAAATAAATTGCTGTTCAATGTGTTTTAAAAAACATTTTCCAATCAACAAATCAGAGCAAAGTAATTATGGTAAGGAAGATATTTTTAATCAAACTTGATCCTTTCAAACCATAACAATTTCCAAATCACAGTTTAAAGGAACTGCCAAAGAAAATTCAGCAATCATTTTATCAAGGTAAGTAAATTATATCATCAACACAGAAAACATTTTACCAAGATAAAATTAAAGCATCAAGTATCAACTCAAGAGAGCAAGCATCAATCCAAAATAGCAAGCATCAGTCAGATGCATTATTAACATCAAACACATAATCATAACAAAATATTGAAACTCCTTCCAAACAAGGATTTCATCCCTGTTTTGTTAAATTCACTTTTCAGCACTTCCTTTCTCAATTTCAATTTTCAGCACCATTTCTCCCCCTTTTGGCATCAAGGGACACTGCAAAATAAATGAAAATAACATACAAAAGACAGAATATTTGTTTTTCACCAAAACATAATGGTCCAGTCAGCACACATGCATTTGAGCACATGACAATCAAAGCTCAACTCAAAATCAATCTACTAACACAAAGTGCTCAAAACAGAGCTAGATCAGAGCATAAAATAGAGCAAAACAGGTATGCAAAATAGTGCAACAAATCAATGAAACATAACAGTTTCAATTCAGCCTTTTTTTTTTTATCAAGGAGCGACCCTGCAAAAATGAGAAGAAAAAAAAAACAATGCAGTCCATACTAATTCAAGACACGTGAAAATAGTTCCTAGAATCAAGGGATGAGGAAAGTATAAAGATTTGATTTGACAACTTCCAAAAAAAATGAGGAACGGGTCAGAGTGATGTCAAAGAGATTTGGTGGGGCCCAAAATAATTAACTTCAATTCAGTCTCCCCCTGTATCATGGCCCGTTCAACACATCCTGAAATTTGTCTCCTGCTTTCCTACGAGACAAAACCAAACAGAATCAAAAAGTTCACAAATTTTCTACAGAACTTAATTCTATCATTCCCAAACTGTTTCTTAAGGTGCAGAATCTGTCTTCACATAAGGGCTTAGTGAAAATATCCGCAAGTTGATCTTCGGATTTTACAAATTGAATATCAATAGTTCCCTTTTGCACATGTTCTCTAATGAAATGATATTTAATTTCAATGTGCTTTGTTCTTGAGTGCAAAACAGGATTTTTTGAAATATTTATGGCACTCATATTGTCACAAAACAAGGGTATACTATTGATCTTTAATTTGTAATCCTCTAATTGTGTTTTTAACCATATTAATTGTGAACAACAAGCAGAGGCAGAGATATATTCAGCTTCGGCTGTGGATAGAGCTACTGTGGCTTGTTTCTTGCTTGACCACATGTTGAGTGAACTTCCAAGGAAGCAACACATGCCGGAGGTGCTCCTTCTATCCACCCTATCTCCCGCATAATCTGCATCACAAAACCCTACTGCACAAAAATTATCAGATTTAGGATACCATAAACCATAATCACATGTTCCCTTAATATACCTAATGATGCGTTTAACAGCCGTTAAATGGGATTCTTTTGGGTGAGATTGAAATCTTGAACATACACCCACACTTTGAACAATATCCGGTCTAGAGGATGTAAGATACATTAGTGAACCAATCATTCCTCTATACCGTGTCTCATCCACATCTAAGCCATCATCATCTTTATCAAGTTTAGTATTAGGATGCATTGGTGTTCCCATTGATTTGGAATTTTCTAAGCCAAATTTCTTTATCAATTCTTTTGCATACTTGCCTTGGTGAATAAATGTACCGCTAGGAGTTTGTTTAATTTGGAGGCCAAGAAAGAAAGTTAGCTCTCCCATTAAACTCATCTCAAGCTCACTAGTCATGAGTTTTCCAAACTCTTCACACAAGGATTCATTGGCCGATCCAAACACAATATCATCCACATAAACTTGAACAAGAAGGATATCATCATTAGAAACTTTAATGAACAAAGTAATGTCGGTGGTTCCCCTTTGAAAATGATTTTCTAATAAGAAGGCACTAAGCCTTTCATACCAAGCTCTAGGGGCTTGTCTAAGGCCATAAAGAGCCTTTGAAAGTTTAAAAACATGATTAGGAAAATCTTTATGTTCAAAACCGGGGGGTTGAGCCACATACACTTCTCTATCAATAAAGCCATTAAGAAAAGCACATTTAACATCCATTTGAAACATTTTAAAACCCTTATGGGCAGCATAGGCAAGAAGCAATCTAATTGCTTCCATTCTAGCTACCGGAGCGAAAGATTCATCAAAATCAATTCCCTCTTCTTGATCGTAACCTTAGGCCACTAATCTAGCCTTGTTACGAACAACTTGTCCATCCTCACCAAGTTTATTTTTAAAGACCCACTTAGTACCCGTTACCTTCATACCATCCGAATAAGGTACTAATGTCCAAACCTTATTGTCGAATTGAGCCAGCTCCTCTTGCATAGCCTTGACCCATGATGGATCTTCAAGAGCTTGTTTGACATTGTTGGGCTCCATTTGTGACAAGAGAGCAAAGTTGCTCGGTTCGGTTTGCCTTTTGGTGGAGGATCTTGTGGTTACACCATGAGAGGGATCACCAATGATGAAGTCATGAGGATAACCCCTCATAGACTTCCATTCTCTAGGTTTTCGGCCAGGTGTTGAACTTTGATGAACTTCTGATGGTCTCACTGTTTCAGTTTCTCGTGTCTGCTCAGGAGATAAATTGGAAGTTTCTCCTACAATCTGACGAGATAAAACCGGGCTGACAGATTCTTCATTTTGGACAGATTTGGGAATTTCTTTGCTTGTTCCATCTTCACAATCTGAATCAATATCCTTCACAATACTGGGAATTAAGTTAGAATCACAAAAAGTAACATGTATGGATTCCTCTATAGTCCTATGCTCCTTGAGATAAACTCTATAGGCCTTGCTTGTGGTGGAATATCCAACAAACATTCCTTCATAGGATTTTGGATCAAACTTTCCAAGGTTTTCTTTATTATTAAGCACAAAACATTTGCATCCAAAAACATAAAAATACTTAAGATTTGGAGGGGTTCCTTTCCATAGCTCATAAGGTGTTTTCTTTAACCCTTTTCTAATGATTGTTCTATTCAAAATATAACATGCTGTGTTCACAGCTTCAGCCCATAAGAATTTAGGAATTTCACTCTCACATAACATGGCCCTAGTCATTTCTTGAAGGCTTCTATTCCTTCTTTCAACCACCCCATTTTGTTGGGGGGTTCTAGGACATGAAAAATTATGAGAAATCCCTAAGTCATCACAGAATTTTTCAAAGTCTTGATTTTCAAATTCTCTTCCATGATCACTTCTTAAATGGGCAATTTTCAAATCCTTTTCATTTTGAATTTTCTTACAAAGGGTGGAAAAAGCATGAAAAGCATCATTCTTATGAGCAAGGAAAAGTACCCAACCAAATCTAGAGTAATCATCTACCACCACAAGACCATAATGTTTTCCTCCTAAACTTTGAGTTCTAGTAGGACCAAAAAGATCAATATGTAACATTTCCAATGGCCGTTTGGTTGAGATTCCATCTTTTGATTTAAAAGAGGATTTTACTTGTTTGCCTAATTGACAAGCGTCACAAGTAAGATCCTTATCAAACTTGATGTTTGGGATTCCTCTAACCAAATTTCTTTTAACTAGCTTAGAAATTTGATACATGCTAGCATGTCCCAACTTTCTATGCCAAAGCCATTTTTCAGATTCAAAAGATGTGAAGCATGTTACATTTTGTTCCTTTAAATCCTCAAGAGTTAATCCATACACATTGTTGCATCTTTTAGCTTCAAGAAGAACATTCCCAGTTTTTTCACACACAACTAAACAAACAGATTTCTTAAAAATAACTTCAAAACCCAAATCACAAAGTTGACTAACACTAAGCAAATTATGTTTCAAGCCATGTACAAGGAGAACATCATTTATACAAGAAGAAAAGTTTTTACCAACTTTCCCAACAGCCACAATTTTTCCTTTTGCATCATCACCGAAAGTGACAAGTCCTCCATCATAGTCATCAAGCTTTATGAAGAAGGTTGCCTTTCCGGTCATATGCCTAGAGCATCCGCTGTCCATATACCACACATTTTCTTTCCTTTTGGATGCTAGGCACACCTGCAAAACAATGCTTAAGTAACCTTAGGTATCCAAATCTTTTTGGATCCTTTTACGTTAAACCATCTTCTATGTCCTAAGCCATTGTAATCAAAAACAATTTTATAAACTTTATCACCAACCATTCTTTCACCGAAAAAGCATTGAATGGGAAAGTGTCCATTCCGATTGCATAATCTACAAAACCTTGGAGTTGCCTTTTTGTTAAAGTAGGTGGGATCTTGAAATCTTGTGTCATTAGAAGATGAAGCAATATTTTCAAAATGTAAATTTTCAGATTTATAAAACCCCAACCCAGCTTTATCATAAAGAGGTTTTTGACTAGCCAAGATGTGATTCAAGCTTTCAGAACTTTGTGTAAATTTGGCCAAGTCTTCCTCAAGTCTTTTAACCTTTTTTAGCAACTCTTCATTTTGTTTAAAACAGTCCACATATGCAAGAACACAATGGTTACTTTCACAACTTCTAACTTGAGCTCTTAACTGTTTATTTTCTTCAACTAGATCACAAGCAGTTTCGGCCTCTCTCACTTTTTCTTTTAGAAAACTGTTTTCGGCCTTAAGAATGGTAATTTGCTGTTCAAGTTCTTGATTTTCCAGCAGAAAACATCTTATTTTTTCAGAAAGGTGGTCTATCATAAGATGAAGATCTTCAGTATTAGGGTTATGAAAGACTACCTGATCTATGTGGTCTGCCATGAGACATGTTTGTGACTTGGTCTCGGTTTCTTCATCATCATCATCAGAATCATTCTCCAAGTCTTCCCATGTGGCCATCAGTCCTTTCTTCTTCCCTCTTTTTGGCTTTTCCTCCTTCTTCAGCTTGGGACAATCAGATTTGAAATGCCCCATTTCCTTGCAATTGTAGCAAGTTACCTTGCTGAGGTCTTTCTTCACTTTCCTTGTGCTGCTGCCTTTGCCTCTGAGCTTAGCCATTTTCCTGAATTTTTTTGCAAATAAAACAAACTCATTTTCAGAAGAGTTATCACTGGATTCATCATCCAGGGGGTTAGTCACAGAAGAAAATGCAATTCCTTTCTTTTTTGTATCTTTTTTCAAATAGGTATTTTCAAAAGCAAGAAGATTTCCTCTCAAATCATCAAGTGTTATGGAGTCTAGGCTACTGCTCTCAGAAATAATTAAAGCTTTAGTCTCCCACTCTTTTGTGAGACATCTCAACACTCTTCTCACTAGCACAGATTCTGAATGTTTGATTCCAAGAGCATCTAAGCCAATAGTGATGGCATTGAACCGTTCGAACAGTTCATCGATGGACTCTCCTTCCTTCATTGTAAACATTTCATATTCCCTGTTTAACATGTCTGTCCGAGTCTTTTTTACAATGGTAGTTCCTTCATGAGTGATTTGCAACTTGTCCCAGATTTCCTTTGCCGTTGTGCATCGTGATACTCGTCGGTACTCCTCAAAGCTGATAGCACAATTGAGCAGATTGGTTGCCTTGGCATTTAACTCCACCTTCTTCCTATCTTCCTCGGTCCAGCTTGCTTCCGGTTTAAGGGAGGTTACTCCTTGAGCATTTGTGGTAGTCGGAAATTTAGGACCTTCCAAGATGATCTTCCAAAGTCTGTAATCTACAGCTTGTACAAATATCTTCATCCTCTCCTTCCAATAGGTATAATTTTTCCCATTGAAAAGAGGAGGTCTGTTGCTTGATTGTCCTTCTGTCAGATTATAAGACACCACATTTGTGCCACTGTTTTCCGCCATTAGGATCTTTACTCCAAGCTGCAAAGCTTGATCTCTTTGAGACCAAGCTCTGATACCAATTGATGGTTTCAGTGGCTAAGAGAAGGGGGGGTTGAATCTTAGCCCCTTTTTCGCTTGCTAAAACTTGCTGGACTTTAGATGAGACTTTTCTGTTTTATCTCGTCCCTAGTCACGAGACATTTTCATTTTGTCTCGTCACTTGGCATGAGACATTTCTGAAGTTGCATCTTAAAAACAACAGAAGTGAAGTAGGAGAGAGAGAGAGAAAATAACACCCAGATATATCCTGGTTCAGCTGCTAAGTGCAGTGCGGCCTACATCCAGTCTCCATCACAACAATGATGGAATTTCACTATAATCCTCCAGATTACAACTTGTAAAGTGCTAACCCAACTTACAAGGGGATTCCCACAGAATCATGAAACACAACACAGATGTACAAAGGAACTCTAAGACATCTATGGCTTTTTCTTTTAATTTTGCACTCTCTGCCTTTTTCCGCTCTATGGCTTTTTTCTTACAAACCTCACTGTTTGCCTTTTTCCATGAGACTCAAGACATGACAAAATTAAACAGAAAAATATTAAACAGAAGACATTGAAGGAGAAGAGAAAACTGTTAGCTCAGGTAGCTCTGAGAACACTGTGCCTTGCACTCTCAATATTTCTCCTTGAATCAAACCATGACTATTCACCTCTTTTATAGAGAAGTGAAGCCTTCACAGTTGAAACACAAACCCGAGCTCAGCTTCCTTTCCTTCAACAAAAACCGGTTCGGCCATACAGAGAGAAGAGGTAACCATGTAAAAACCAACATGCAAATACCTCTAGTCCTTCCTTGGTCATCACTCTTCATCAATCCGAGCGCTCCATCCTTGGCTTCCTCTCCAAGATGGATTTCTGGCCCTTGATGCTTCATGATGATGATGACTTCATCTGCTTCAATCTCTGCCTTCAACCATCACTTCGCCACTCTAGCTACTCCCTGTGGTGGTTGATCAGAAACGAAGACAAGCCACGCCTCCAAGATCTTTCTGCTGGCCAAATCTTCTTCCTTCCTTTTGAGTATTAAGGATCCGAGATTACCTCACCAAATCTTACCAGATTAGGTGATAATCTTAGCCACAGCATACTTTTCTTTTTCTTTTTCGTGCCATCAACTCGATGGTCTTTAGCCTTGCTTTTCTTTCCTTTTGGTAGCTCCAAGTAGCTTCCATGGCTTCCTGTGTAATAACCGAAGAGAGAAGGAAAGAGATGAGAGAGAAGAGAGAAGTTTGAACTCAAACTAATGGGTAATAATAAAATGAAATTAAAAGTCCCACTTCCCTATCTTAGAGTGGCGTGTATCATTATGATGACCATCATGTCAATCACACTCTCTCTCATGTTCCCCATGCTAGTTTAATTAAATTTCAAATCCTTCAAAGAGTGAGTTGGAATCCGTTGGAAGCATTTAGGCATTTCATATGCCTTATGGATTCGGACAAGGCATGGAAGCATTCACCAACATTGGGCTTGGTACCAATAAACTTTATTTTGGCCCAACTAGTATTAACTTCTTTCCTGATGGGTTTGGATCAAACATAGACATGGGAAGCTTTCTTTGGGCTTGTAACAATGTTAATCTAGCCCAATAAATCATTACAACACTTCAGCCACATATCATTGAATATTTTTTGAATCAATGCTGAATTGGAAAGCAAATTCACACTTGGGCTGCAGCATTTTATTTTATTTTCGGCCCAATTCAATTCCTGCATTACAAAATTATTAATTAGCATATAATCAAATAACATTGTATTAATAATTTTGTAATTAGATATTTTAATAATGTTTGTTCATCATAAAAATTAATTTGGAGTTTTCCAAACTCATCAATCTCCCCCTTGATGACAAACATTATTAAAATTGAAATGGAAAGAAATTAAAGATTAGAGTACAAGTACTCCCTTTGAGGATTGAATTTCTTCCCTTTCAAAATGTCACATGGCTCCCCCTTAATATGTGCTGTTTTTACCAAGGGAAGCAATAACCTGTAACAATTAACAATTTTATTCAACATATTAATTTTGAAATGTTGAATGCTTGATTTATGAGCAGAATTGGATGATAATCAAAACTCATTTGTTATCAATAATTTGATTTTCTGCTCAAACTCACAAAAACGATCAACCAAAATATTTTTTGAAAAATAAATTGCTGTTCAATGTGTTTTAAAAAACATTTTCCAATCAACAAATCAGAGCAAAGTAATTATGGTAAGGAAGATATTTTTAATCAAACTTGATCCTTTCAAACCATAACAATTTCCAAATCACAGTTTAAAGGAACTGCCAAAGAAAATTCAGCAATCATTTTATCAAGGTAAGTAAATTATATCATCAACACAGAAAACATTTTACCAAGATAAAATTAAAGCATCAAGTATCAACTCAAGAGAGCAAGCATCAATCCAAAATAGCAAGCATCAGTCAGATGCATTATTAACATCAAACACATAATCATAACAAAATATTGAAACTCCTTCCAAACAAGGATTTCATCCCTGTTTTGTTAAATTCACTTTTCAGCACTTCCTTTCTCAATTTCAATTTTCAGCACCATTTCTCCCCCTTTTGGCATCAAGGGACACTGCAAAATAAATGAAAATAACATACAAAAGACAGAATATTTGTTTTTCACCAAAACATAATGGTCCAGTCAGCACACATGCATTTGAGCACATGACAATCAAAGCTCAACTCAAAATCAATCTACTAACACAAAGTGCTCAAAACAGAGCTAGATCAGAGCATAAAATAGAGCAAAACAGGTATGCAAAATAGTGCAACAAATCAATGAAACATAACAGTTTCAATTCAGCCTTTTTTTTTTTATCAAGGAGCGACCCTGCAAAAATGAGAAGAAAAAAAAAACAATGCAGTCCATACTAATTCAAGACACGTGAAAATAGTTCCTAGAATCAAGGGATGAGGAAAGTATAAAGATTTGATTTGACAACTTCCAAAAAAAATGAGGAACGGGTCAGAGTGATGTCAAAGAGATTTGGTGGGGCCCAAAATAATTAACTTCAATTCAGTCTCCCCCTGTATCATGGCCCGTTCAACACATCCTGAAATTTGTCTCCTGCTTTCCTACGAGACAAAACCAAACAGAATCAAAAAGTTCACAAATTTTCTACAGAACTTAATTCTATCATTCCCAAACTGTTTCTTAAGGTGCAGAATCTGTCTTCACATAAGGGCTTAGTGAAAATATCCGCAAGTTGATCTTCGGATTTTACAAATTGAATATCAATAGTTCCCTTTTGCACATGTTCTCTAATGAAATGATATTTAATTTCAATGTGCTTTGTTCTTGAGTGCAAAACAGGATTTTTTGAAATATTTATGGCACTCATATTGTCACAAAACAAGGGTATACTATTGATCTTTAATTTGTAATCCTCTAATTGTGTTTTTAACCATATTAATTGTGAACAACAAGCAGAGGCAGAGATATATTCAGCTTCGGCTGTGGATAGAGCTACTGTGGCTTGTTTCTTGCTTGACCACATGTTGAGTGAACTTCCAAGGAAGCAACACATGCCGGAGGTGCTCCTTCTATCCACCCTATCTCCCGCATAATCTGCATCACAAAACCCTACTGCACAAAAATTATCAGATTTAGGATACCATAAACCATAATCACATGTTCCCTTAATATACCTAATGATGCGTTTAACAGCCGTTAAATGGGATTCTTTTGGGTGAGATTGAAATCTTGAACATACACCCACACTTTGAACAATATCCGGTCTAGAGGATGTAAGATACATTAGTGAACCAATCATTCCTCTATACCGTGTCTCATCCACATCTAAGCCATCATCATCTTTATCAAGTTTAGTATTAGGATGCATTGGTGTTCCCATTGATTTGGAATTTTCTAAGCCAAATTTCTTTATCAATTCTTTTGCATACTTGCCTTGGTGAATAAATGTACCGCTAGGAGTTTGTTTAATTTGGAGGCCAAGAAAGAAAGTTAGCTCTCCCATTAAACTCATCTCAAGCTCACTAGTCATGAGTTTTCCAAACTCTTCACACAAGGATTCATTGGCCGATCCAAACACAATATCATCCACATAAACTTGAACAAGAAGGATATCATCATTAGAAACTTTAATGAACAAAGTAATGTCGGTGGTTCCCCTTTGAAAATGATTTTCTAATAAGAAGGCACTAAGCCTTTCATACCAAGCTCTAGGGGCTTGTCTAAGGCCATAAAGAGCCTTTGAAAGTTTAAAAACATGATTAGGAAAATCTTTATGTTCAAAACCGGGGGGTTGAGCCACATACACTTCTCTATCAATAAAGCCATTAAGAAAAGCACATTTAACATCCATTTGAAACATTTTAAAACCCTTATGGGCAGCATAGGCAAGAAGCAATCTAATTGCTTCCATTCTAGCTACCGGAGCGAAAGATTCATCAAAATCAATTCCCTCTTCTTGATCGTAACCTTAGGCCACTAATCTAGCCTTGTTACGAACAACTTGTCCATCCTCACCAAGTTTATTTTTAAAGACCCACTTAGTACCCGTTACCTTCATACCATCCGAATAAGGTACTAATGTCCAAACCTTATTGTCGAATTGAGCCAGCTCCTCTTGCATAGCCTTGACCCATGATGGATCTTCAAGAGCTTGTTTGACATTGTTGGGCTCCATTTGTGACAAGAGAGCAAAGTTGCTCGGTTCGGTTTGCCTTTTGGTGGAGGATCTTGTGGTTACACCATGAGAGGGATCACCAATGATGAAGTCATGAGGATAACCCCTCATAGACTTCCATTCTCTAGGTTTTCGGCCAGGTGTTGAACTTTGATGAACTTCTGATGGTCTCACTGTTTCAGTTTCTCGTGTCTGCTCAGGAGATAAATTGGAAGTTTCTCCTACAATCTGACGAGATAAAACCGGGCTGACAGATTCTTCATTTTGGACAGATTTGGGAATTTCTTTGCTTGTTCCATCTTCACAATCTGAATCAATATCCTTCACAATACTGGGAATTAAGTTAGAATCACAAAAAGTAACATGTATGGATTCCTCTATAGTCCTATGCTCCTTGAGATAAACTCTATAGGCCTTGCTTGTGGTGGAATATCCAACAAACATTCCTTCATAGGATTTTGGATCAAACTTTCCAAGGTTTTCTTTATTATTAAGCACAAAACATTTGCATCCAAAAACATAAAAATACTTAAGATTTGGAGGGGTTCCTTTCCATAGCTCATAAGGTGTTTTCTTTAACCCTTTTCTAATGATTGTTCTATTCAAAATATAACATGCTGTGTTCACAGCTTCAGCCCATAAGAATTTAGGAATTTCACTCTCACATAACATGGCCCTAGTCATTTCTTGAAGGCTTCTATTCCTTCTTTCAACCACCCCATTTTGTTGGGGGGTTCTAGGACATGAAAAATTATGAGAAATCCCTAAGTCATCACAGAATTTTTCAAAGTCTTGATTTTCAAATTCTCTTCCATGATCACTTCTTAAATGGGCAATTTTCAAATCCTTTTCATTTTGAATTTTCTTACAAAGGGTGGAAAAAGCATGAAAAGCATCATTCTTATGAGCAAGGAAAAGTACCCAACCAAATCTAGAGTAATCATCTACCACCACAAGACCATAATGTTTTCCTCCTAAACTTTGAGTTCTAGTAGGACCAAAAAGATCAATATGTAACATTTCCAATGGCCGTTTGGTTGAGATTCCATCTTTTGATTTAAAAGAGGATTTTACTTGTTTGCCTAATTGACAAGCGTCACAAGTAAGATCCTTATCAAACTTGATGTTTGGGATTCCTCTAACCAAATTTCTTTTAACTAGCTTAGAAATTTGATACATGCTAGCATGTCCCAACTTTCTATGCCAAAGCCATTTTTCAGATTCAAAAGATGTGAAGCATGTTACATTTTGTTCCTTTAAATCCTCAAGAGTTAATCCATACACATTGTTGCATCTTTTAGCTTCAAGAAGAACATTCCCAGTTTTTTCACACACAACTAAACAAACAGATTTCTTAAAAATAACTTCAAAACCCAAATCACAAAGTTGACTAACACTAAGCAAATTATGTTTCAAGCCATGTACAAGGAGAACATCATTTATACAAGAAGAAAAGTTTTTACCAACTTTCCCAACAGCCACAATTTTTCCTTTTGCATCATCACCGAAAGTGACAAGTCCTCCATCATAGTCATCAAGCTTTATGAAGAAGGTTGCCTTTCCGGTCATATGCCTAGAGCATCCGCTGTCCATATACCACACATTTTCTTTCCTTTTGGATGCTAGGCACACCTGCAAAACAATGCTTAAGTAACCTTAGGTATCCAAATCTTTTTGGATCCTTTTACGTTAAACCATCTTCTATGTCCTAAGCCATTGTAATCAAAAACAATTTTATAAACTTTATCACCAACCATTCTTTCACCGAAAAAGCATTGAATGGGAAAGTGTCCATTCCGATTGCATAATCTACAAAACCTTGGAGTTGCCTTTTTGTTAAAGTAGGTGGGATCTTGAAATCTTGTGTCATTAGAAGATGAAGCAATATTTTCAAAATGTAAATTTTCAGATTTATAAAACCCCAACCCAGCTTTATCATAAAGAGGTTTTTGACTAGCCAAGATGTGATTCAAGCTTTCAGAACTTTGTGTAAATTTGGCCAAGTCTTCCTCAAGTCTTTTAACCTTTTTTAGCAACTCTTCATTTTGTTTAAAACAGTCCACATATGCAAGAACACAATGGTTACTTTCACAACTTCTAACTTGAGCTCTTAACTGTTTATTTTCTTCAACTAGATCACAAGCAGTTTCGGCCTCTCTCACTTTTTCTTTTAGAAAACTGTTTTCGGCCTTAAGAATGGTAATTTGCTGTTCAAGTTCTTGATTTTCCAGCAGAAAACATCTTATTTTTTCAGAAAGGTGGTCTATCATAAGATGAAGATCTTCAGTATTAGGGTTATGAAAGACTACCTGATCTATGTGGTCTGCCATGAGACATGTTTGTGACTTGGTCTCGGTTTCTTCATCATCATCATCAGAATCATTCTCCAAGTCTTCCCATGTGGCCATCAGTCCTTTCTTCTTCCCTCTTTTTGGCTTTTCCTCCTTCTTCAGCTTGGGACAATCAGATTTGAAATGCCCCATTTCCTTGCAATTGTAGCAAGTTACCTTGCTGAGGTCTTTCTTCACTTTCCTTGTGCTGCTGCCTTTGCCTCTGAGCTTAGCCATTTTCCTGAATTTTTTTGCAAATAAAACAAACTCATTTTCAAAAGAGTTATCACTGGATTCATCATCCAGGGGGTTAGTCACAGAAGAAAATGCAATTCCTTTCTTTTTTGTATCTTTTTTCAAATAGGTATTTTCAAAAGCAAGAAGATTTCCTCTCAAATCATCAAGTGTTATGGAGTCTAGGCTACTGCTCTCAGAAATAATTAAAGCTTTAGTCTCCCACTCTTTTGTGAGACATCTCAACACTCTTCTCACTAGCACAGATTCTGAATGTTTGATTCCAAGAGCATCTAAGCCAATAGTGATGGCATTGAACCGTTCGAACAGTTCATCGATGGACTCTCCTTCCTTCATTGTAAACATTTCATATTCCCTGTTTAACATGTCTGTCCGAGTCTTTTTTACAATGGTAGTTCCTTCATGAGTGATTTGCAACTTGTCCCAGATTTCCTTTGCCGTTGTGCATCGTGATACTCGTCGGTACTCCTCAAAGCTGATAGCACAATTGAGCAGATTGGTTGCCTTGGCATTTAACTCCACCTTCTTCCTATCTTCCTCGGTCCAGCTTGCTTCCGGTTTAAGGGAGGTTACTCCTTGAGCATTTGTGGTAGTCGGAAATTTAGGACCTTCCAAGATGATCTTCCAAAGTCTGTAATCTACAGCTTGTACAAATATCTTCATCCTCTCCTTCCAATAGGTATAATTTTTCCCATTGAAAAGAGGAGGTCTGTTGCTTGATTGTCCTTCTGTCAGATTATAAGACACCACATTTGTGCCACTGTTTTCCGCCATTAGGATCTTTACTCCAAGCTGCAAAGCTTGATCTCTTTGAGACCAAGCTCTGATACCAATTGATGGTTTCAGTGGCTAAGAGAAGGGGGGGTTGAATCTTAGCCCCTTTTTCGCTTGCTAAAACTTGCTGGACTTTAGATGAGACTTTTCTGTTTTATCTCGTCCCTAGTCACGAGACATTTTCATTTTGTCTCGTCACTTGGCATGAGACATTTCTGAAGTTGCATCTTAAAAACAACAGAAGTGAAGTAGGAGAGAGAAAGAGAAAATAACACCCAGATATATCCTGGTTCAGCTGCTAAGTGCAGTGCGGCCTACATCCAGTCTCCATCACAACAATGATGGAATTTCACTATAATCCTCCAGATTACAACTTGTAAAGTGCTAACCCAACTTACAAGGGGATTCCCACAGAATCATGAAACACAACACAGATGTACAAAGGAACTCTAAGACATCTATGGCTTTTTCTTTTAATTTTGCACTCTCTGCCTTTTTCCGCTCTATGGCTTTTTTCTTACAAACCTCACTGTTTGCCTTTTTCCATGAGACTCAAGACATGACAAAATTAAACAGAAAAATATTAAACAGAAGACATTGAAGGAGAAGAGAAAACTGTTAGCTCAGGTAGCTCTGAGAACACTATGCCTTGCACTCTCAATATTTCTCCTTGAATCAAACCATGACTATTCACCTCTTTTATAGAGAAGTGAAGCCTTCACAGTTGAAACACAAACCCGAGCTCAGCTTCCTTTCCTTCAACAAAAACCGGTTCGGCCATACAGAGAGAAGAGGTAACCATGTAAAAACCAACATGCAAATACCTCTAGTCCTTCCTTGGTCATCACTCTTCATCAATCCGAGCGCTCCATCCTTGGCTTCCTCTCCAAGATGGATTTCTGGCCCTTGATGCTTCATGATGATGATGACTTCATCTGCTTCAATCTCTGCCTTCAACCATCACTTCGCCACTCTAGCTACTCCCTGTGGTGGTTGATCAGAAACGAAGACAAGCCACGCCTCCAAGATCTTTCTGCTGGCCAAATCTTCTTCCTTCCTTTTGAGTATTAAGGATCCGAGATTACCTCACCAAATCTTACCAGATTAGGTGATAATCTTAGCCACAGCATACTTTTCTTTTTCTTTTTCGTGCCATCAACTCGATGGTCTTTAGCCTTGCTTTTCTTTCCTTTTGGTAGCTCCAAGTAGCTTCCATGGCTTCCTGTGTAATAACCGAAGAGAGAAGGAAAGAGATGAGAGAGAAGAGAGAAGTTTGAACTCAAACTAATGGGTAATAATAAAATGAAATTAAAAGTCCCACTTCCCTATCTTAGAGTGGCGTGTATCATTATGATGACCATCATGTCAATCACACTCTCTCTCATGTTCCCCATGCTAGTTTAATTAAATTTCAAATCCTTCAAAGAGTGAGTTGGAATCCGTTGGAAGCATTTAGGCATTTCATATGCCTTATGGATTCGGACAAGGCATGGAAGCATTCACCAACATTGGGCTTGGTACCAATAAACTTTATTTTGGCCCAACTAGTATTAACTTCTTTCCTGATGGGTTTGGATCAAACATAGACATGGGAAGCTTTCTTTGGGCTTGTAACAATGTTAATCTAGCCCAATAAATCATTACAACACTTCAGCCACATATCATTGAATATTTTTTGAATCAATGCTGAATTGGAAAGCAAATTCACACTTGGGCTGCAGCATTTTATTTTATTTTCGGCCCAATTCAATTCCTGCATTACAAAATTATTAATTAGCATATAATCAAATAACATTGTATTAATAATTTTGTAATTAGATATTTTAATAATGTTTGTTCATCATAAAAATTAATTTGGAGTTTTCCAAACTCATCAGTTCATAACACGCAGCGGAAGAAAAGAAAGTAATCCTTAAAGATCTATTTTGTGCTTAAACTTTATTCCAATAATAAATATATAGTAGATCAGATCTAAATACCTGAGTACGCTCGTAAAAATCTTTTTCTCCTTCGATGGTACGAAGGTGCTATGCGTATCCACACCGAGACCAACCTTTGCTGTCAACTCTTTGACCAATGGACATCTGATCTAAATTGAGAAACCTCTTGCAACTTTTTGCACGCCATAAAATTCTTCTCCAAGAATTAGGCTTACATATGTTTATATGTGTAGAAGTAAAGGAATAAAACCCTTGTGTTTTATTCTCATCTGTCTCTTTCCTCTACTATTGGCATACATATATATAGTATGAAATTTGTTACTGATTTTAAATTTGATTCTCAATTCAAATTCAAATCATATCTTTAAATTCCAAATCTGAATCCTTTAAATTTTATGAATCATATCATAACAATTTAAAACATAATCGATTTGGATCTCATCCAAATTTATAATTCAAATTTAGAAATAGAATAACTAATTATTCTCAAATCTCATTTAATATTCTCAATTATCATATTATTATTATATTCTTGGTGCTAGCAAAGAATATAATAATATTCCATTTAAATTAATATAATTATTTATTTGATCAAATCAAAATAATAATTAAATAATTCTATAGCAAAGATTAGAATACTCGTTAGTGTGTGACCCCATAGGTTCAATACTAAGCGGGTAGTAAATTAGTCATACTAAATTTACTAATCAAGGTTGGCGTCTAGCAACACTTCTCAACGACCCGATAGTTTGAAGTAATCTATTTTTACTAAGAACCTCAGAAGAACAAAGTATAATTCCTTCCATCTTTCCAGCTCTTGGTTAACCTTTAGAGTATGGTTTAATTGTCAAACTCTAACTTGTTACCATTGTTATAATGAACTGTGAATGACCTAAGAAACTCATTTCTTCATTCATTCAATCCCCTTGGCCAAGGTTTTATTCATCTCAATCATTATAATCATAGAGCTCAAACTCTTTACCGAGAGTTGATGGATTCCTTATTGACTAATCATTAATTCTACAAGTATTTAAATCATACCCAATATACATTCAACTAGCACCCTATGGTATTAGGTGTCCGGAATCAAAGTATAATAAATACATTGTTAATTTCTATGACAGTCGCAGGTCAAAGGAAATTCTATTACTATGTTCATCTTGAGAATATCCTATTGACAAATATACGGTAATTATAACCATTAGGAATTCTCAGAGTGAGTCAGTTCAATGGTCATATCTCTATATGCACCATCTATATATATAATTTAATAAATAAGATCTATTAATCTTCATCCAATGAAGACCATTATATATATATATATATATATATATTGATCTTTCCGGATTATTAATATCCTTTTTAATAATCCTATGACCAAGAATAATTTAGATTAAATTATAAAAGATTTATCTCTCAATATTGTGATCACTATCACAATGATAAATCTCTAAATTTAATCAAGGACGTTATTATATTAACATTTTAATATAATAACAATAACAAATTATTTGACACGTGATTGATTGGATTGTGGTCATACTACTTATTCCCAACAATCTCCCACTTGCACGAGAGCCAATCATGATAGATTGGATCTTGGGCATACTATTATCACAATAATCTCCCACTTGCACTAGAACCAATCAATCATGTGTATAATTTTTTAATGCACATTTGTGTTTATCAAAACTCTTTTGACCTTAAACACATTTGCTCTTGAGCATGTTTGCTTGACCTTTTGTAAAATACACCTAGTGCATAATAAATATCACGTTTTCTCAAAACATGAAATCTCCCACTACAATAGTGTATAATTTTATTTTAAGGACAATCTTTATTGAACATGATTATAAAAAATTTAAGTAACCATTAGATCTATCTTTATAGAATTGTATCATTATACAAATAGGCTACTTTTTCGAAAAGTTAGTTTGACGATCAAATTTTTTATACTTTCAAGAGAAAGTATATCCTCTATTGAGTGGTATACAATTCTAATAAAAGTAATTGTACTCCCACTCTTTTTTTAAGATGGAATCCCTTTTCTAAAAAGGAGTTTAACCTCTTATCACAGACACTTTGTCATAAGAAGAGTGATAAAAATAATCTCATTATTTCTTTAGGATAACTAATAAATCTCATTTATTGGACCTAATATCAATTCTATTGTTGTGCAATCTCTTAATACATATAAGACATCTCCAAACTCTAATGTTCTTGAGTTTGAGTTTATGTCTTTTCTATATCTCATATGGAAAAAAATTGATTTAGTGAGAAATTTGTTAATTTAGCAACATTTCTAAAACGTAGTCCAAATATTTAAAAAACAGTGATCCTCAGCTAAATCAAATTTCATGTTTCTTTAAACATTTCTAAAACCGTCGCCATCCAGCCCGCCTCGCTACCGCCGCCATCCTTGTTGCCGAGAAAGGAGGACGCCATCGACGCCGTTTAGAGAAGAAGGAAGAGCCGCGCAAGAGTCAGTGGAGGAAGGAGCCTCTGCTGCGTCCCCAACGCGCCTGGGTGCTGCTGTTGAAGCCACTCCTGCCGCCGCTGCTACTAGGGTTTGTCCCCGTCAAGCCACACGTTGCCACCACTAGAGGAGTCTCGCGCGTCACCGTCAAGCTTGAAGAGGAGGGGCTGTGTCCCGTGCCACTGCCGTCCGAAGGGCTGAGCTTCGTCGCCGTTGAGTTGCTCTGCTTCACTGTGACTAAGCTCTGCCACCCCCTGTTCTTTGGGCTTGTGGTGTTGCTGCGGGAATCACTGCCGGAACCGCCAGCACTGTGACCTTGCTTTTTCGGGTCAACCATGTCTCTGCCTCTGATGTACCTTGTCGTGCCATATCCGTTGGAGCTGCCGTGGTTGGAGCTTATTATTAGAGAAAGCAATTTGCTGCCACCGCCTTTCATTCTGGCCAGCATCATCCTCTTTGTTCCAGTTCTAATGCCAATTTTCTGTTTTCTTAAGCCTGTAACGCTTTCTTCCTTACTCCTCTATCATTTCATTCATCCGTTATACTATGTCCTAATTATAGTAGCATATGGTTTTGTTCTAGTTGTCGATTTATCTCCTGAGCAATCACTATTGGTGTTGAGATCATTGCTGATGCTACTACTAGAGTTGTGGGTGATGCAGCTGCCGTTCTGGTCATCGAGTATAGCACGGCTGTTGCCGGAACCACCCCCGGGGCTACCGCTGCTTGATTCAGCCGTTCTTTCTTCGTTTCGGTAATCATTTTCGTTTCGAAAGCCCTTTAGTTACTATTTTGTTATCTCACGCTGAGGTTTCGCGGCATTAGTTGCTATAAGATTAAGTTTCAGTTGTTATATGTCGCGATTAGAGTTGCTGTGGTTACCGCGAAAGTGGCTTGGAGCTGAGGTTGCGGTTGCCAGTGATTTTGGGTTGAGAGAGAAGGTTCCTGTGACGCGTTTGTGTTATGGATTCGACTTTGAGGTAGGGACTTTTCTAAAATCTCAATATTATGATTTGGAATTGTTGTAAATGGATACTGGTGTGAGAAATACACTTTTAGTGATTGTACAAGTCTTATGTATTGCCTGGCTATTTTGGATGAATGTAATTATATGTTTGATTGGGTGATTGTTTGGTTTTGATAAATGGGTTGTTGCTGAATTGTCTCTTTAGAGTTTTGGAAATGAGCTTAATCAGTTGATAAAGATTTGATCTTCAGACGACTTTTGATTATTGTTTGGTTTTGATAAATGGATTGTTGCTGAACTGTTTCTTTAAAGTTTTGGAAATGAGTTTAATCGGTTGATAATGACTTAATTTTGAAATGGTTTCTTTGAGATATGAAAATGAGATGACTGTTGGATTTGACTTGCTTTTGAACTGATTTTGGGTTTTGGACCGTTGAAAAGGATTGTGGAATGGTTTGGTTGGGACCCGAATCGGGTGGCAAAGTCCAAGTTTTAGGGGAGGTGCGGCCGAAATTTCTATAAAAATCTTACACTTTGTTTAAAAAGTTATTTAGAAAGGTTTGGATTTGAGAAATTGTATTATTTGATTTATTAAGAAAATAGTTATGTTTTTGAGTTTAATTTATTTAAGTAAACTATATGTCTCGAGTTCGATTTGTTTAGCAAAGAATGATTTTACCATTTTGATTCACTGAAAGAAAGTATTATATTCTGCTTTTGTGATATTTTGGAAGAAGTCATAGAATTGGTTTTAAGAAGGAACATGAAAGTGGTTTTGATTTAAATGGATTGGCTCCGTTGTAAGTGAATTGGTTTTGGATTGGGTTTGGAATTTGTGACTTTATATGATTCGATTTTATAACAAATTCTGTTTCTATTTGCTTAAACCAAGAATCTATGATTTTAAGAGTTTCAATGAATTGTTAAGAAACTGAGATAGGTTGTCCTTCCCTAAAAGCTTGAGACTCTGCCGAGGAACTTTTGTTATAAAATCC
This sequence comes from Arachis hypogaea, assembly GCF_003086295.3. Lineage (NCBI taxonomy): Eukaryota > Viridiplantae > Streptophyta > Magnoliopsida > Fabales > Fabaceae > Arachis > Arachis hypogaea. The sequence continues at coordinate 14,464,694 of NC_092049.1, forward strand.
CATTGTTGGATGGATGATTTTGAATATTTCAAATAGATTTTTAATTTGCCATGGTTTGGAAGTTTTGGAAAGAGGATGCCGATGGTGGCTTTGTTTTTAAAAAAGGGGACCTACTTTGAGTAAAAGTGGCTTATGAGCCTGAGATGATTTGAGGAATGGGAACTTTAAAGCCAAGGCTGAAAAGAGTTGATTTTTGATTTCAAAGTGAAGTGATTTGAGAAAAAGTGATTTATGGCTTGAACGATGATTTTATGAATTTGATGATGTTGGATGGTGGAAGTGCTATTTTGTTATGAGCCGGAATGGCTGTGTATGATAATGAATTATGGCTAATTACGGAATATTTTATGGGCCGGATGGCTGACTATGAATCATGAATCTAAGCCGGATGGCTGAGATGAATGTTGATTTATGATTGAGAATAAATACATAAATGTTGAGTTATTGATATTGTGATTGTTGCACTTCCAATTATCTGAGATACGAGTTTTCCTGGGTAGAAGCAGTGGCTAGCCACTACGTGCTCTAGGTTGAAACTCGATACTCTGCTGAGCCTATGTCGTAAGTGTGGCCGGATACTGTGAAAGTTCCAGATGAGCTCGCCCCGTGAATATACACCAGTGAGGGTGTTAGATGTGAATTATGATTATGTTTATGAATAACTCGAATTGGGGATACACGACAAAGGGACAGTCCAATGGTTAGCTACCAGGACTTGTCGGGTTGGCTTTCTAACCGACAGATGATATCATCAGCTACTAGGACAGGCATTCATCATATGCATCTATGTGACATTGTTTTAGTGTGCATATTGTACTTGGTTTGCCTTTGTGATTAATTGTGGTTAACTGCTAAATGTTCTACTTGAAATAATTGTTTGTTTGTGCTTGAACTTTTCTATTTGTGTTTGTGACTGGGATTCTGTTGGACCGTGGTGACTGGTTGTTGTTTGAACTGTTTGAGCCTAAAGCCGTGGTTGATCATGAGGTGGGCCGGAGGCCATGTTGGTTGATGTTTCTGGTTTGGAAAAGTATGAAAAACTAATTTAGATCAGTATAGATAAACCTTTTGAAAGGCTTTTGAATTTTCAAGAAATGAATAGTTCCTCTTTCAAAAAAGATTTCAGATTTTTCTTGATAGTAAATCGTTGCTTTTGAAAAGATGCATAAGACGGTTATTAATCACTATAACGATTTTATCTCGCGTATCCTATTATAGTAATTCTACAACCCTATAGTGAGAACCCTTTCGAGGATAATATTCTCACTCCCCTACAGATCTTTCTTTTCAGGTTACGGACGACGAAGTTTGGAAGAGCTTATTTCTTTTCTGTTAGACGACTTTTCTGTATTGTTTTAGTATTTATGTTTCCCTCGCCTTTAACTTTGCAAGTCTTGTAAGAGGGAAAGGATTTTGATTTGAGATGCTTGTAAAATTATTTAATATATATACATATGTATGTAGTCTTTGTGAGTTTTTGTAAGTTGTATTGTATATATGGAAGTACGTTACATAACAAAAGTATTTTGAGTGGTATTGCGGTTTAAAGTTTTAAACAGGCTCATATTTTAGTACTAAATAGTATAAGAGTCATCGTAATGTCCGATCTATCAGAGTCGTGCAGCCGGAAGCATGAGATTTGATAGTTAGGGTGTTACAGTTGTTGTTGTTGTTGTTGTTGTTGCCAGAGAAGAAGTTACAAAAGGAAGTGGCAGTGAGAAATGAACTACGTGACAAGGGGCAATAACAGATCTGGACGGCAAGGTGACGATCTGCAACAAAGGAATGAGTAGAGGAGGCGGCGCGACCAGAGGAGGCGACAGTGAGAAAAGAACGGCACGACAATGAGAAAGTCAGATTTGGACGGTGATGAGACGATATGCGAGCTCAGGCAATGCCAACGATGCCGAGGTTTAAAAGATGAATGCGACGACGCTAAGATCTCAAAAGTCGACGGCGCAGAGACCTCAGAAGACAACGGTGACGAGACCTCGGGAGACAGCGCTGCAATCAGAAGACGGCAAAGACGACACTGCGACGAAAAAGATGGCAATGGTGTGGGTAACTCAGAAGACGGTGATGTGATTCCGGCAGGTAACTCGGTAATTGTTTGGAGAAGATGAGAATGGTATGAGTGAGTTGAATTAGGGTTAGTGAGGGTAACTCACGAACTGTCTTATTTTATTTAAATTAGTGGCCGATTTAGTGACTGGTTAGTTTTTAACAGTATTTTTTGGTTGGTTGCTAAAATCAATCGCTATCGTAACAATTAGTAACTGATTTAGAGACCATAGTCTTAGTGACCAAACAAATTTTCACCCTATTTCTTTACCGGTTGCAAATTCGATCGCTAAATTAAAAAAAAGCGACCGATTTTGTGACCAGAAGTCCCAAAGATGTTACTTCTTTGTTTTGATTGCTAATTCGGTCGCTAAATTAAAAAATAATGACTGATTTTAGCGACCAACCTTATTCTGGTTGTAAAAAAACTTATCGGTGGCTAATTCGATTGCTATTAGTGACCGATTTTGCTAGTCGCTAAAATCGATCGCTATCTTAACAATTAGCAACCAATTTAGCGACCAAACAATTTTTCACCATATTTTTCTATCGGTCGCTAAATTAAAAAATAGTGACCGATTTGGTGACCAAGAATCCCAAAGACGTTACTTCTCTTATTTTGATTGCTAATTCGGTTGCTAAATTAAAAAATAGCAATCGATTTAGCAACCAACTTTATTCTCGTTTTATAATAAACTTATGAGTCACTAATTCGGTTGCTATTAGTGACCAATTTTGTTGGTTGCTAAAATTGGTCACTGAATATAATTTTGCGACCAATATTTTTTTATCCTAGAAATTCTATGTTGGTCGTTATTCTGATAATTTCTTGTAGTGTCTCCTCTTTAACCCATTTCTCTCCTTCCTCTTCTTTCTCTCATTCTTCAACATTCATCATCTTCCCTGTTTTTTAGTCGTTATATTCTCACTATTTCAATTTAAGAATAAACAAAATATATTGATAAGTTATAACTGATAACAACGTTAGTTATATTACTTTGATTTTAAAAATAAAATGATACAAAAATATAAAACAGTTCTAGATAGATTTTAACAAAAATAATTTTTTATAATAGTTTATTTTGCTATGATAATAAAAAATATATTTTAAAAAGAATTTTATCTCATACTTATTCAAATCGATATTTTCATAAAAGTAAGAGAATTTGAAATTAAAATTTAATTCCATAAATTATGAGACTAACATTATTTAAAGAAAAATATTTAAAAAAATAGAATTTTAATATAAATATTTTAATTTAATCACAAATTATATATATTATTATTAATGAGTAATTGTTATATTTGAAAACAAATAAAATCATTACTCATTGATTTTATTAATTTCAATATTGAAAAGAGTTAAATTTTAAATTTAATTTTATAAAATTTTTATAACAAAAATTACTATACGTATTTTTATCTAAAAAATTTAAAAATAAAAATTTTATATATTTTTATATATTATTCCATGCAAGACACGAATAAATATACTACTTTTACTCAAATTCGAAGTATTATGTTTAATTCAAATTAAACTCTAGTTAATTATGCTGTTGAATCCTTTCTAGCATTATAGGTAGTAGTATGTATGAAGTTAGAGAAATACTTGCATAATTTTAGAGCATATTTCACGCTTATTATTCTATTTTTTTTATTTTATTTAGTTTAATTTTAATATATAGTAATTAACAATATAAAATATATAATATAATTGTTTAATATTATATTTATTTTTTTAGATAATTATTCACGTGATTAATGTAAAAAATAATTAATTTTACTAACGTGACATAATTATTAGATATACGTATAATTTTTTTTAAAAAGTGCATCAAAATTAAAATTTATATATCTTAAAAGATATATATCTTAAAAGAATGTTAGAAGATTAACAGAATTTATTATTTTTTGTTAATAATATTTAAAGTATAAAATAAAAATATATTATTAAATTGTTAAACTAAAAATATTAAATTGATAATTAAAAATACAAAAAAATAATTAATTTTACTATTTTTTAAACTTTTTTTCTATATTTATATCTTGTACCTATAACAAATTACATATTAAATAGCATTAATGAATATTAATGACAACCCAAAAAATATTGTATTTCGAATTATTTTTGAATCAAATCAAGATAAATTCATTCACCTTTCAAACTCGAATATGAATTTAATTAAACTCGGCTCCGCCGTAAATACCGTAATGACAACCCTGGCAATATATGGCCTCATTCTTTCACTAACCCTAAAGTAGGAAAACTCACTTGATCATTTTACGTTCCATCCATCCTCCCATCAATAATCTTTTTGAGTATTTTGCTATCCTTAACAAAGATGGCAAAAAATTTGAATCACCTATCTCTATAATCTTCAAAGTTCTTGTTCTATCCATAATTTCAATGATGCCAATTGGTCAAAGTAGGGTTTTCCACCCAAATGATGAGAGACTAATTCATGCCGCATGCAACCGAGATCTGTGCGTCCAAATCCTCAATTCATATCCAAGTAGCACAAATGCTGATTTAAAAGGGATAGCAATAAACATGGTTGATTTCATAAAATAAAAGATCAATTATTGCATTGAACAAGATGCATCAACTCCGACAAAGTACTATTGGTAGATTGGGTGCATTCCCTTCATGTATTGGCCATTACAACGGCGGAATTTTGAAGGGTGATTTGCCACAAGCCATTAGCAGAATTGAGACTGATAACACTAAATTTGCTGAATCTATTCTTACTGATGCAGTTAATGAGGCCTACTCTTGTGAGCAAGGGTTCAATGGTAGTTCACCATTAAGCAAAGAAAACAATGCTGTGCGTGACCCAGCAAATATTGCAAAAGTTATTGTTATCACGTTGTATTAGATGCACAAAAATTAAATATGGTAATAATTGTTCGAATAAAATGGTGATTAGCAAAGTTGGATTTCATATATATATGACTGTATGTATATGCGTGTGTCTATACATATGCCTGCGTGTATATATGTCTCTGCATGTGTATTGTGTGTCTACATGCGTGGATGTATATACATGTCACACTTGAACGCATATGCCAACTATATATGCTATTTCAGTTATGGTTATGTCAGGTAAGCAATCATTTTTTTAAACAACATGAACAATGGACCTTATAATTAGTTCAATTCAACTAAAATATACTATGTCATTAATTAAATTTAAGATTAATTTACTTTTTTAATTCTGTTGTTCATATTATTCAGCAATATTGTTGTCTATCTATACTTTTCTTTTCAGTTAATATTAATTAACTTCTCATTTTTATTATTCTACTAAACATATTGGTTCTCTAACATTTTCTATTGAAATTTTAGACTATATATGATCTAATGTTCACAAAAGAAGATCTAAAACTATGAATATAGCAAATTCATTAGAACTTTACTACAAGAACAGCCAACAGCCCCGTTGTTTCTCATTGCAAATCAATCGCTTATGTCCTTCTTCAATCAATTCTTAGAAATATTTTAAAAAAGATGAGAATAAAAAATATATTTAATCCCAATAAAAAATACATCTTGAGTTTTTAAATACAAAATATTTTTAAGTATATTATGACATACATGATCTATTATAAACTAAAGAAATAATAAAAAGAAAAATAAACAGAGTAGATGTATGAAGTATTTAAGATGAAAATATAAGATTGAAAAAAAAATTGTAGAAAAGGTAAAGAAAAAAAATTACATCTAGAGAACCACTATATTATAATGGTGAAAACATATAATAAATAACAAAATATAAAGAGTCTTATAAGTATAATCCATTATAAAATTTTAAATGTTGGTGATGATTAGAATTATCTTAAGAAAATAAAAATATGATGACAAAATATTGATCTTGGACATATTTTATTTAATTAATTGGAGTGGTTAGTTTGTTTTGGCTGTGTTTATATTACATGGAATATATATATATATATATATATATATATATATATATATATATATATATATATTTTTTTTTTTTTTAAAACACAAAAAAAATAATGATTTGAAGATAATATATAATTTAAATTTTTTATTTTACATAAATATCTATAATTTTACGTATATAATATTTATAATCACCTACTTATTACATTTGAAATTGGTCGATTATTCAAGCAATAAATTAAAAAATATACAATAAAATAATTTTGGATTAATTTTCTATTATCTCTCAAATATTTTTTTGAAACATTAAAAAGTTTTGATGAGAATTAAAAATAATTAATAACAATAGCATGTAATTATTTCTTTGATTATTTACATTTATGCTTTAATACAAACTTAAAAGATCTTATAGCAGTAAACGAAAAAATTCAATTTATAAATTTTTTCACATGATTAATCAAAATATATTTTTGTAAGTAATTATTTTTTCATATAAAACAAATCCAAAAATAGTATAATGATTTATGTAACAGTGATTCAGACATATTTTAAAAAAAAAATAGTGAGAACATAAGTAGATCATATCCGGTTATTTAAAAAAAAGAAACGAGTTAGACATATTTTACAACAGTTGTAAAAAAATTGCCGCCAATAATTTATTTTGTAACAACAATATATTCATTTTGCGGCAGTTATACCAAAACAGCCGCAAAATACTAAATTATTGGCAGCTCTCTTCTTATTCATCGCATCAATAGCAGTAATCTTTCATTTGGTGACGGTTTTTAGAAATTACCATAATCTGTCGTTTTTTGTGTAATATCTCACTTCAATAAATTGGATTACTTTTAAGATATGAATTTAGTTAACATATGTCATAAAAATACATGATAAGTTTATCATTATTATTAATAAAAAAATTTAATTTGTAAAATTAACATGTGTATATAGCATAAAGTAATAAACCCTTAAAATATTGCGAAAAAAGTGTATGTGTGACCGAATATATGGAACTTGCAGCATCACTACATTTAATAGTGGTCAAGGAAAATAAATTTTTTGAATGGAAAGTTAATTCCTTAACAATCATTTTTGTCCTTTTTTATTTATTCTTTGACTCATGATCTGAGTACACTTATAAATATTAGCTAATATTTTGATTAATAATTTAATTTTATATTATTAGACTTTAAAATTTGAAATTTAATTTTTAGTATTTCAAATTGATTAAATATTAATTAAAAATAATAAATTTATTAATTATGTAGTATTGCTCTTAAATTTATGGATTTAACTACTACTATTATTATTACTAATAATAATAATAATAATAATAATAATAATAATAAGTATAGTAAAGACACATTTGTTAGAATGTTAAATATAACCTTTGTACTCACCAAAATAAAATATAAAATTGGTTAAAAATCTAAATATTTAACATTATTTTCGTTAATTTTGCAATGCAATTATTAAAAAAAAAATTAAATGTTTACTTTAAATAACCTTAACAAAATTTTTTTTATTAGCAAAATCCTAAATTTATTTTTCAGACACAATATTTAATTATTATTATTATTATTATTATTATTATTATTATTATTAATTTACCACTCTTGATTTAGACAAAAAATATAGATAAACAATTCTTAACTAGTTAACCCTAAATAACTACAATTAATATTTTTTTACCAACATAATTTATTCTCTGATTTTAAAAAATTACGGAAGCAATTACCAAAATGGAATAGATCTTTTACCTATAATGTAGCTGATTTTTTAAAATACTCTTGGCCATCTAACAAAAATTACAAAAAAATTATTTAACGTAAAATTACTAAATCTTAAAAATAAAAATATTTTATTTTTTAAATTATATATACATAAAAAGTACATTAAAATTAAATTCCATTTTAAAAAAAATATATTTAACGATTGAATTTTTCGTCATGTTTTAAAATTTTTTTGCGGTACTCTCATTTTAACAAATTTGAAGAGTACTTTTATTAGTAATTTGATAATTTCGATAAATTTTTTATGATTTACTCATGCAAAGTGTATATTTGTTCGTTTATCTCTAATTTTGCCGTATGATTTAAATTTAGTGTTTTACTAACATGTATTGTTAAGTCACGTATTAACATTATTATTAATTATTTTTAATTGATATATAAGAAATATATTAATTATGTAAATAGTCAAAAAAATTGTGAATTTGATGACTATCCAAAATATTTTACGTTGTCACTTTGTCGGTGCAATATTAAATAGCGTTAATAACCAACCCACTAAATAGTGCATGTAAACGGCCTCATTATTCTTTGAGTGCAAGAATAAAAACCCCAAAGGAAAATTCACTTGATCATTTTTCATTCTATCCATCTTCTCGTCCGTAATAATCTTTGTTGAGTATTTTGTTATCCTTAACAAAGATGGCAAAAAACTTAAATCATCCATCTCTAATCTTTACAATTCTTGTTCTAATCACAATGCCAATCTGTCAATGTAGGGTTTTCCACCCCAATGATGAGACACTAATTCAATCCACATGCAACCAAACACTATACCCAAATCTGTGTGTCCAAATCCTCAATTCATACCCAAGTAGCAGAAATGCTGATCTTAGAGGGCTAGCACTAAACATGGTTGATTTCATGAAATCAAGATCAATTGTTGCAGTGAACAAGATTCATCGACTCCAACAAGGTGCTACTGGTAGATTTAAGGGTGCCTTGGATTCATGTATTGGCAATTACAACGACGGAATCTTAAAGGGTGATGTGCCAGAAGCTATCAGCGGAATTCAGACTAATAACCCTAAATTTGCTGAAAATGCTGTTGCTGATGCAGCTAACGAGGCTTACTTTTGTGAGCAAGGGTTCAATGGTAATTCACCATTAAACAATGAAAACAAAGCTGTGCGTGATGGTGCAAATATGGCAAGAGTTATTGTTAGAATGTTGCATTAGATGCTCAAAAATTAAATATTGTAATAATATTTGAATAAAATGTTGATTAGCAAAGTTTGATCTCTTATATATATTTTAATTTATCAATATATTAGATTAGATTAGTTCTTTTATACGATAGATACAAGATAAGTCAATTATTTTTGAAACAAAATTAATTTTAATGCATTGCTATCATAAAATATGTTTATACGTATATTTAATTTTATAATATTAGTAAAAATAATTATTTTATATTTTAATCACGTAAATATTTATTTAAAATAATAAATTTAATTAAACAGCTATATGTATACATTTGCATGTCTATATATATGCGTGCATGTGTATATATTCATGTGTACGTGTTGTGAGTCTATGCATGTGTGTCTTTAGTGCATCGATGTGTGTGGGTGTGTAAGCGTATTTGAATTTATATGCCGGTTATGTTATTTTTAAGAGTACATGACTAAAATAATAGTAAAAAAAATTTAGAGTTTAAAACAAAATTTAGTAAAAAAAAATGTAAAAACAAAAGAACAAACAACAATTGAATGGTTCTGTGTACATGTGCGCACATGTGTCAATGCATATGTAAGTCTATCGACATAAGTAGATACAATGATACATGTGCGTGTGCGCCCGTGTGATATATGTATAGGTATTCATATCGATTATCTTATTTTTAAGAGTAAATTATTAAAATGATAACAGAAAAATTTTAACGCTTCCAAAATAATTTATCAAAAAAAATAACAAAAAAAATAAAAATAAAAATTCTCAATAATTATAGTGAAAGGTTTGCAAAAATTGTTACATTTGTATTTAAAAGAAATGTTGATCTGTGAGAATTAATATCTGTCAAAATTGCTACATTTTTATTTCACTCGTATTTTCTATTTTTTTTTTCGGTAATCAAAATAAAGCTTAATGCCAAAAAGAAGAAGACAAAAACAGTCATATAAATCGGAATAAAGTAACTCTTCTCACATCATCCCCCAAATTTTGTCTTAAGACTATTCGGGAGTTATCAACAAACTGAAATCCTGGATTTATAGTGATACTCTCCTTAATCATATAATCTACAATCCTATTACTTTCTCTGTAGTTATGTATGTGACGATCTATTCGTGTTTAATTTAATCTGCGACTGCCATACAATATGAATTTCTCTCCTTTCTACCTTGGGTTTAGGGCGGGTTTAAGTATCAATTTTTTTTTTTTTATATTTGTCTTATATTTTAATCAATAGTAATTAATTTTTCATTTTTATTTTATTAAACGTATTAGTTCTGTAACATTTTCCAAAAAAATTTCGACCATATATGATCTAATTATTCACGAAAAATATTTTAAAATTATGAATATAATAAATTCACGAGAACTTTACTACAAAAACAGCTAACAGCTCCATCGCTTCCCATTGCAAATCAATTGCTTATGTCCTTCTTCAATCAATTCTTAGAAATATTTTTAAAAAGATGGGAATAAAAAATATATTTTATTCCAAGAAAAATTAAATGTTGAGGTTTTAAATACAAAATATTTTTTATGTACGTATGACATACATGATCTATTATAAATAAAGAAATAGTTAAAAAAAATAAAAGAGTAGTTGTATGAAATATTTAAGATGAAAATATAAGAAATTAAAAAGAAAATTGAAGTAAAAAAAGTAAAGAAAAAATGTACATATGGAGAACCACTATATTATAATGGTGAAAAACATAAATAACAGAATATAGAGTCTTATTAAACGTATTAATAGAATTTTAAATGTTGGTGACTAGAATTATCTTAAGAAAATAAAAACATGCATGATGACAAAATTTATATCGGGGATATATTTAATTAATTGGATTGGTTAGTTTGTTTTGGAGTATATATATATTAATTTAAATGACAGAACTTTAAAATACGAAAAATTAAATAGATATTCATAATATATTAAGGAAATAATAATTAAAAATTTATCTAATTTAATATCTATAATTTTATGCATATAATATTTATAATTATATATTTATTATATTTAATATTATTCAATTATTCAAGTGGTAATTAAGAAATGCACAATAATAAAATAATTTTATACATATTTTTTAATTTATTATTTTTTAAATATTTTAAAAAAATTAAAATGTTTTGATGATAAATGTTAAAGATATAATTATTCATCTTGCTTCTTTTTATTAGTTTAAATTTTTAAGATAAATAATATTATAACATGGTATATATTATAATTCTATATTTGAAAAATATAGAATTTGATTCTTAATAAACTCTAAAAATTAAAAAAATAGTATAAAATAAATAAAAAAACATTTACAAAAATTAAATAAATTTAAAAAGACTCTTACTTAAGAAAAAGTATTAGAGATATAATAATTATTTATGTTGCATTCTTTTATCAATTTAAACTTTAGGATAAATGATATCATGACAACAAAAATTGAAAATAATTAATCATAATTATTTATATTTGTGACCGAAATATATGGTACTTGTAGACCAGTACATTTAATAGTAGTCAGGAAAATAAAGTTTTGACTGGAAAATTCCTTAACAATAATTTTGTCTTTTTTATTCTTTGACTCATGATTTAAATTTAGATAAATATTAAGAGTAATATTTTTTATTAATATTTTGACTAATATTTTATTTTTATACTATTAAAATTTAATATTTAAAATTAATTCAACATTAATAAAAAATAATAAATTTTATCAGTCTTACCGTATTACTCTTAAATTTATGGATTTAACTAACAATAATAAGTACCCTAAAGATGTAAAGACACACTTGTTAAAAATGTTAAATATAAACTTTTGTTAAAAACCTAAACATTTAAAATTTTCAATATTTTTGCAATACATTTACCAAATGATCATAAGAAACTAATTCAAGATACATGCAAAAAAACACCATACCCAAAACTCTATCTCAAAATCCTCACTTCAAACCCTAGTAACAAAACTACTAATGTCCAAGACCTAGCACTAATCATGGTTGATGACTTGATGTCAATCTAAATTAAATAATACATTGAACAAGATTCATCAACTCCTCCAAGGTGCTGGTGATGAAACTAAGTTTGCCTTACATTCGTGGAATTAAGTTTGGAAACCCTAATTATTTTGCTGAAGAAGCTATTAATGATTCAGCTATTAATGATTCAGTGGACAGTGGTAATAATTCACCACTCAACAAAGAGAACATTGATATATGCGTGATGTGGCACATGTTGCAGGAGCTATTATTGTTAGATTACTATTGATTCAAATTCTCAAAAATGAATACTGTAATTCTTTGAATACAATATTGATTAATAAAGTTTATTTGATCAATACAAGTTTTCTAATTATCTGTGTAATGGATAAAAATATATTAAAAAGAAGTTGAATTACTTGAGTTACCTCCTAATCCTCTAGGTTGCCTTTAGAAAAGATTGAGATTGAGATTGAGAGACTAAGATTAGAAGACAAAGATTAAGAAGTAGAGATAAAATTAAATTTTTATATTATATTTGGTATAAAATATACTAAATTGAGTTATGTCTCAGTATTATATTTAGTTTAAGATAAATATAGAGATTAATAAATATATTTAAAATTTAAAAAATTAAATGAGAATATTTAAAAAAAAATTATTAAAATTTTTGTCTTCATTCACAAAAATTTCAGTCTTTTATGTTCCCACAAAATAATAAAAAAACTAAAATTTTATATCTCAAAATTAAAATTTTAATTTCAATCTTTAACTACTAAAAATAATACTAAATTTAATCTCTCAATTTCAGTTATAGACTCTAAAAACAAACACTATCCTAATGATTTTTATCTGTGTTTCTAATCCTTAATAATTAAATGACTCCCGGATTTCTAAATATATTGACAATTCCTAGCAAAGATCAACTATGAAATTTTAGAAGGAATTTGGTTAAAAGACATGCATTAAGATATATTATTTATATTGGTAATGAGATATAAACATAAATATTGTATTTTAAAATAATAAATTAATATATTTCATATTTTTTAATAGAAAAAATATAAAAATATTAATAACAAATATATTTTATTTTTTATTTTTATTATTTTTATTATTTTTATTATTTTTTATAATTATATTTTTTGTTATTATATTTTTTTAAAAATAAAAATAGAATAAATTAGATGTTATAATTTATTTTTTAAATATAATTTATTATTAAATAAAATATAAAAATATTAATTTTTATGTCTTTATTTTTTATTAATTGTTTTATATATTGTAATTTTTTTCTCATTCTATTCTTAAAATCGAATATGATGTAATGAATTGACAAATTAAATATCACTTCAAATATATATAATTATTTTTTATCATCTAAATATTTAATATAATTATATAGATAAAAACTAACATGTAATTATTTTTATATAAAATTATTAATAAAAATTATTAGATAATTTAATAAATTTAACTAAATTATTATTTAATAATTTAATTTTTAGCTATTAATTTTATATAAAAATAAGCGCAGGTGAGTCTCCACCTTAAATAAAATGCACCATAGAGAATTTCCAAACATGCACTACTTAGTTGGTGATGTCTCTATACATGTGATGTTCGGTTCTGAAAATAAGAGCAGATAATCCCGTTGTCCACATCACAATGTACATGTTCCCTACCTCATTGCATTGTTCATTGCTTCTTATGTTTTACTATTATTATGTTATTCATTTTTCATTTTAAATTGTTATCGGAATTGGGTTCTATCGTTGACGCGTTATTTTCTTCTTTTCACACCATGGATCGTTTTGTTTGATGGGAGCTACTCAAATGAAGATGCAAAAAACATCTTTTTATGAAGATGCTTTGTATAAAAGTGTGATTTATTGATTTGACCACACTTCAAATAAAAACAACACTTTTATAACATATCAAAATCTAACCCTACACTCCATCATCTAAAGGTCAAAAAGAAAAATCATCACATGAAGACAATTATAATATCTTCATGGGAGTACCCACCTTGTTTGATTGTGGGGTTTTGAAATCATATAGTCGGTCCAAACGGTGATAAAATATTATTGATGATATGATATGGTGTTTGTCTGTTTGTGATGTTAGAATACAGCCAGGTATAGGTTGGAAAAGAACCTCAATCAGTTTAAAGGGGTTTTCCTTTCTTCAATTTCTAATTTCTAATCAAGGGGGACCGTATTTCATTTGGTACCAACTCTTGGCGTCAAAGGGTCCGATATAACATGACATTTTTTTTTTGTTTTTTTTTTTTAACATAATCATTTTAATACTCAGAAAATTTTAATCTTGACAAAATTTTATTTTTGACAAAACAAATCCGTTAAATATCTGTTTCGTTTTACAAAATGGCTTCATTATTAACCTATCACTTTAAATAATTAGGCTATTTTATTAAACAGAACAGATATTTGAGTGTTCATTTTATTAAAAACAAATATAAAAATTTATTTTGTCAAAATTAAAATTTTGTTATTTACTTACATACAAATTTTAGGAATTTATATTTTACAATGTATTATAAGTCCATTTTTAAGTCATAATTTTGTTATTATGTTTAAAATATTTTATTTTTGTTCTAAATATATATTTTATTTTGTGTATTTTTAATTTTAATCAAATTAAATTTTTAAATATTATTTTTCCATATTATTATATTTTTCTTTTTTCTTATTTATGTATCGATTTCACTTTAAAGTCACTATAATTAGTTAATTACTATTATAATTGCTATCATTACAATATCATTACTTAAAAAAATGATAATAGAATAAAAATATATTTACAGAAGAAAAATTTTAGGTATTAGAATAAAAAAAAATTTTAAATATTAAAAATAAAATTAGAATTTAATCTAAATATTATGATCTCTAATATATATATATATATATGGGCAATTTACGCATCTAAATTGTTTGACCTTCAATATTACGTAAATACATTGTTTCCAAATTTAATACGCAAATGCATTGTTTCACTATTTTATGTAAACCGCTACTGGCAGTAGCGGTTTACAGGTGTACATAAACCGCTACAACCAGCCGCGGTTTATGTGTGTGAGTGTGTGAGTGTAAACCGCTGCTGCCAGCAGCGGTTTACGTGCATGTGTGTGTGAGTGTAAACCGCTACTGCCAGTAGCGGTTTACGTGTATGTGTGTATACTATTTAAATAATATTATAAATAAAAAATTTAATTTATCATTTCACAATATAATTTAAAAAATATAAATATGCATGTAATAAATTTTTTATTTGTATTTATTATTAAAATGAGATTAAATAGCAAATCAAAGAGTGAGTACTCACAGAATACTAAAATATATAAACTAAGACTAAATTTTTTTTTATCTTCATCCCTTCTAAAACTCATGAATGATAAAATAATTTATTTTTAGTAAAAAATTCACTAAAGCATACACTTTTTCTTTAAAAATTACTTCATTTTTTATCCATATAAATCATATGATTGCAAAAAAATATATACTCCATTTTCTTTCTCTCAATTTTTTTGTAACTTAATTTAGCGATTTCTGTGTTCCTTTAGCAGTCTACGTTGATTAGAAAAAATGTTTGTTTATGCTAAATTAAGTTACAAAAAAATTGAGAGAAAAAAAACGGAGTATATATTTTTTGCAATCATATGATTTATATGGATAAAAAATGAAGTAATTTTTAAAGAAAAAGTGTATGCTTTAGTGAATTTTTTACTAAAAATAAATTATTTTATCATTCATGAGTTTTAGAAGGGATGAAGATAAAAAAAAAATGTAGTCTTAGTTTATATATTTTAGTACTATGTGAGTACTCACTCTTTGATTTGCTATTTAATCTCATTTTAATAATAAATACAAATAAAAAATTATTACATGCATATTTATATTTTTTATTTTATTCATCAAAATTATGATGCCATCACTATTATTTATCTAATTAATCAACTGTAAAATACAAATAATTTTTATTTTTTGGTATAAGACAACAAAGTTACACAAATAAAAAAAATCATTTAGCTAGAATCTCAAATGCAAATCAGCAGCAAAGAACACAACCCATTTTCCAAACTCTCCAATCTCTTTTGTATGGTTGATATAAATAAAAGAGAATGAAGTGATTTTTAAAGAGTAAAATATATAATTTAGTAAACTTTTGGCTAAAAATAAATTATTTTATTATTTATAAATTTTAAAAGAGATGATAATAAAAAAAATTAGTCTTGCTTTATATAATTCAATACTTTGAAGACTGTATTTTTTTATTTGTAATTTGGTCTTACTTCTAATAATAAATACAAATAAAAAAATTATTACATGCATATTTATATTTTTAAATTATATTGTGAAATGATAAATTAAATTTTTATTTATAATATTATTTAAATAGTATACACACACATACACGTAAACCGCTACTGGCAGTAGCGGTTTACACTCACACACGCATGCACGTAAACCGCTACTGGCAGTAGCGGTTTACACTCACACACACATGCACGTAAACCGCTGCTGGCAGCAGCGGTTTACACTCACACACTCACACACATAAACCGCGGCTGGTTGTAGCGGTTTATGTACACCTGTAAACCGCTACTGCCAGTAGCGGTTTACATAAAATAGTGAAACAATGCATTTGCGTATTAAATTTAGAAACAATGTATTTGCGTAATATTGGAGATCAAACAATTTAGATGCGTAAATTGCCCTATATATATATATATATATATATTATCTTTTTGTCCACTCAATTTTATTGTTTTATTTCTTAATTTTGTGCAGTTCTATCATATGTATGCCTAACTCTCTTTTAAACAATTAAAAGAATAACTTCAATATTTTAGCGGCAGGTAAAATTTCCATGTGCCACAGAGAAAAAAAATTGTCCAGACTTTAATGTGATGGCAGAACTTCTTTTATATTGAAATAATAATTGCTACTTTTAGATAAAACAAAACAATAAAGTTAATTAGTGGTAGTAATTAAGAATTAAGAAGAATACTAATTATATTTTGTTAGTTACCAACTGTCTTTGGTGATGCTTAATGATTCTTCCTTGATATTTGAAAAGAAAAATAAAAAATAATGAGGAATTACAGCAATCATGTAGTTTTTGTCTTAACAAAATCTAAAATCTTAGTTGCAAAACGGTGGTCCTCTCTCTCTCTCTCTCTTTGCCATTCTTCTTTTATCGTTTTTTATTTTTTAAATAAACACAAACATCTAAATTGAATTAAAAAAAATATTTTAACATTATTCAAAAAGTTAATATTAACTAATATGTTTATTTAGGGGGAGGACCCTCTTCCTAATTTGTTTAATTTTATATTTCAACATGAAGGGATTAATTAAGAGTTAAGACACAAGATCTAGAAAGTTCTCAAATTTGGCATCTTACAATGAAAGAGGGAACAAGATAGAAAAACGTGGCATTGTGAAATATAGACATCCGTTATGCAAAGCCATTGTAATTTGTAACCTTAAACAATGTGTAAATAACACCGTCCACACATTCCAGCCCATGGTTCTGAAACAGCAAAACAACCAACCAGTCACAATTTTCACAATTTCAAAATTAAGAACATAAAATACATGACATGCATAATTACATTTTAAATATAGAAATTACATAGAAATGTATATAATATGTTTTTTAAAAATGCACCCTTCTCTTTTTGATATATAGACACCGACAACTACATATGTCCATTCAAAAACTCATATTAATCTGAGAAGAGTAAACTATATTAGTCCCTCATTTATATTAGAATAACTATATAAAGAGAATAGTTTAATTTAAATTTTTATTTCTATTACATACTTTTTTTTATATTTTTCATAAATTATTTATTCCTCACAGAATTTCTAAAAATAAATCTAAATTGGTTGTTATAAAAAATATTAAATTATATAAAAATAATCAATAAAAATACAATTTAACGGATATAAAGAGCTTTGTAATGTATTAGTTAGGGTTAAGTATGATTTTGGTCTCTAAGGTATAGGTCGAAAATTTTTTTCGTCTCTAACTTTTTTTTATGCAAAATTGTCTCTAAAGTTTAAAATCAAGTTTTAAAACCGTTCTTTTTACTTAAATCTTAAAATTTTGAATCAAATTATCTATAATAAAAAAATTATAAAAAATTTTGATGTATATTTTAGAGACAAAAATAATACTTAACCCTGTTAGTTATATTGAAGGTAAAATTGCACAAAAGTTAATATATATTTTGAAAATTGAAAAATAGTGTAATAGCCTTTAGGCTTAAGAAATGAAATACCATTACAATTTAGTAGTGTAAACATTTTCATTTGATAGGATAAAAAAATCACTATCATGATATTCTTTGAAAGGGCCACAAAATGTACAGAAAAAAGAAATTGAACAAATCAACAAACTCAATCGAATCGATCATTTTCTTTAGGCGATGATTTTGAGAGGGTAAAATAAATAAAAAATAAAAAGAAGTAGAAATTGAATAAAAGAAATTGAAGAAAGAAAAAAAATTTTACCAACTATATTAGATGTACACTAAAATCAGTCACTATTAAAATATAAATACATATTAAAAATAAATTAAACAATATATATTTATATATAAATACATTTAGTAATTGATTTTGATGTATAAATAATATTTTTGTTTTTCCACACACACTAACAACCAAACTAACCTTAAATAGCATCCAAGAAACACCGTTCTCATAGTCTCATTCCCTTAAAATTCTTCAATCACTTCCACTCTCACAAATAACAATGGCTAAAACTCTTCACATTACTTTTACCATTACCATCATTCTCCTCTTTTCTTCTTCTTCTATTCCCTGCACACAATCCCAAACCACCAGAGTGTACTACTATTGGAATGAGAACAATGGTGTTGAAGATCTAATAGAGCAAGTATGCAAAAGAACACCCTTTTATGACTTATGCATTTCCACACTCCACAACAACCCTCTTCTAAGCCCCAAGAGTGACATCAAACAAGTAGCACTCATAATGGTCAACAACATTCTGTCAAATGCAACTGACACACTCAATTACATTGAAGCCCTTTTGAAGCACACAAAGGACCCCCAATTGGAACAAGCTTTGGCTCTTTGTGCTGAGTCATATATCCCTGTTGTGAGGTTCACTCTTCCACAAGCAGCTGTGGCTATAAGCCAGGGA
Source organism: Arachis hypogaea (assembly GCF_003086295.3). NCBI lineage: Eukaryota > Viridiplantae > Streptophyta > Magnoliopsida > Fabales > Fabaceae > Arachis > Arachis hypogaea. The sequence goes on from NC_092049.1 coordinate 14,483,798, forward strand.
CACTTTGCCTTTGCAAGTTACTGCATTTCTGATGCTGTTAAGGAAGTTAATTCCTGTGAGGGTAGATTGGTGAAATCACCTTCTGATAAGTCACCTTTGGGTGATAGGAATGATGTTGTTCAGAAGCTTGTTGATGTTGCTAATGCCATTATCAAATTGCTTTTGAAGGCTTGATGATGGGTTCGTTTGTTTTTTTGTCTCATTCTTCTCATTCCTCTTATTACTACTACTACTTAGTACAAGTACTATTTTGTAGTTTATTGTTTGTTGAATAAAAACAATTTTAGCCTAGGTGGGTTGGTTTAGTTTGCACAAAGTATGATTCTTTTTGTAATTTCACTAATTTGAATCACCCTTTCAATTTAGTTAATTATACAACATTGTCCACTTTTTTTTTTCCGAAAATCTACCAAGTAAGTTGATGTTTGTTTCATAGTTTTTGGTTTTTCAAGTATATATCCTCAACCGGACAACCCCACAGCAAAAAATTAATCAGCCGCAAATTTGAATTCTATTTAAGAGTTTTCGTTGGTCAATGAATTACTACATATATAAAGCGATATTTGAATTCTAACACTTGCGTAAACGGAAGATTGAGCTAACTACTCAACCAAGTTTGTTTCATAGTTATTAATAATACCCATTACTAATGATCAATATGGGATTTGGAAAAACTAACAAACAAAAGAGACACTAAGGATGAGAGCAGATTCAAGAATCCATGTCCCATCTAAGGAATCTTCCTACCTACTTGGTAGTTTTCTTTTCAAATGTGTTATACTCCTTTTTAAATTTCTTATTCAGTATACTCTTGCATCATTAGATAGAGTATAAAAGTCTAAAACTCATTGCATATGAATCTCACAACTAATTTAATAATAATAATTAATAATAATAAAGTATACATAAATTAGAATGAATAAAAATAACAATTTTCTAATTTTCTTTTCTTTCAATGATCACATACAGAGAAATAATGTCACAGGTGAGATCATGTTCATATGTTCTAGCTATTACTCAAACAAAAACATACACATGACTCAGTCCAAAGTAGGATCTATTTAGCTGACACAATAAGCATCAGGAATCACATCCACAGCATTCTTGGTTCTTGCTCTTTAACGAGAAAATTTCCTTTCTAGTAAGGAAAGCCATTATAAAATATATAAAATCGAATTATAGTCATTAACTTGGAAGGCTAAAAAAAAAATCACTTCAACCGAGGTATGTGGAAATTGGATAACATTAGAATGTACAAAATACAGCACTTAGTTATGTAGTATTTGTGTCAATCAAACCAATGACAATATACATCATTACATAATAATTAGGCCTTCGCAGTCAAAGAAGGAGGTGCAACTTCAAAGGCAAAATCTTGCAGCTAAATTTGTGGCAAGCCAATGAAGAACAGTAAGAACTCTGCTATGGTAATTTAACTCACCCCCAATATTTGATTAATATACATATAGGGGATAAATTACCAATACAGTTAGTCTCATAATGATTAAAGACATAATATATTGAAAAACAAGAAAAGAGAAGCACAATAGCATTAAGCCATATCTTCTGTTGGACTAACTGCATTAACCTTAAGTTCTTTTCAGTTTCTCAGCCAGATCTGAACCTGTTACTTGCTGTACAAAACTGCAAGGAACCATCAAAAGTAGTAAAATTGATATTAGTATGAGGTCGCGCCGTCCCCAAGAATCCCTTTAGAAAAGGAAAACGGTCCCCAATCTTCATTTCATTAGGACTAATTTGTCTAATATTCTAAAAGATACGCGACCAATTTGTTAATTTCTCTTTGTTAAGGGAATAGTATGAAGCATGTGAAACTCTTACCTTGACTGTGAACCAGGTGCTTTTGATTCAACTGCATATGGAGTGAGTTGGAACTGAACTGAAATTAAACCACCCTCTCCTGCCGTAGATAGAGGTGATCCCTGGAAAGTTGCCCCGGAACCTTTTCCGCTTGAAATGCCTGAGAAAGCAAAATCAAAATCAGATAACAATCATGAAAATTAAAGCATTCTCACTCAGAATGAACAGGAAAAGGAAAGCAACAAGACCAAAGTATATTTTCTATCACTCCTTGCATAATATAAAGAGAACTACTAGAATCTAGCTCATGCAAAATCAGAGAAAGTTGCAGCACCCTCAGAATATAGCTGAAGCCGCGAAAGAAAACCAGGACACAGGGAATGTGATCTCAACAAATCTTGGCTAAGGATTATAGATAAAGTTACAACCTCTGCTCACAACGAAAAAGTCAACAGACAATGGAAAAAATGACAATGTTTGATTCCAAAAGCAAGACCATGATCAATTGGTCATACTTCTAACAAACTATGATTCTGAAAAAATTGTAAGTTTGACAAAATAATGATTTGCCCAATATAGAAATGAATTATTTGAAATTCATAATGCCTAGCAAAGCTTAGTTAACCAATGAAAATTCAGAATCCAAAGGTAAGAAAACAAGGCCTCAAAGTCAAACTCAACAATTAGCAAGATCCATATCATATATAAAATGTAAGATGAAAAATAAGGCTTATTTTTTATGATGAAAGTTACCATGGAATATTAGCACAATACAGAAGACAAGAGTAAAAATCATGGCCAAAATGCTGGTATTGGAAGATGATGGCGACGATTGTTTAGCAGCTTTCATCTTCTTCAAGGCTTTCATACGCTCTATCCTTGCACGCTTCAACATGGCAAGTTCAGTTATCTCCCTTATTAACTTATAGTCTGCTGCATTCAATTCTGGAGCTTTCGGAGGCCTCGGAGGTCTGGGAGGTTTTTTATGACTAGACTTTTTACGTTTCTCCTTTAACGGTGTCCTCTCTGCATCCGCCAAGTCTTGCCCCATCATTGGCTTGTTTGCCACTTTCGGCAAGTCCAGAGAAACTTGGCTTAAAGTTGATTCATTGAAGGGGAAACTCGGCATTTCCTCGCCTCTTAAAGAACCTCCGACAAACCGATCGGGAATCTTGGCAAATATTTTCTTCCCTTGGTTTGAAGTACTTGGTGGAGAGATATTCTTTGATTCATCATCTCTAAGCAATGGCAATCCACTTTCAAGATCAACTTCATTCTCGTTATCCTTCGCATTCACATGATCCATCTTGAAGACACAATTGTAATTCCGAGTTCTCGTAATTCGTTATCCTACAAATTTCATCTAAATCACAACCAAGAAACTCAACCACCTCTAAAGATGTTATGCACTGATCCTGGAATCGACCAATAATCATCAACAAGACAATCCTTATTCTGATAGCTCCTCTGAAGGCACATAAGACAGGATTTAGACAACGAAAATCAACACCGAAAACTATATCCCTTCCTCTTCGATCCTTTCTAAGCTCACATTTACTGCAAGCTCATAATTCCCTCCAAACAAACAGGATTGACCCTGCATCACAACACAACACATTTTTCAATCCAATGACCTCTTACAATAATTTCCCCTTCAATGGTGGGGAAACTAGTCTTTTCATCATATGGTAACGGCATGAAAAAGCAAACTAAATAATGTACAAACTTTAAGCTACCTTAAAAGCACCAATCCTCAAACCTTTCAAACAAAATAGGAATTAAAATAAATGTGAATTGTGAACTACTTGAGAACAAAGGAAAGGTAAGGGTTTAAGCTTCTAAGATAGGAACGCATATGAAGCAACACCAAAGGCATTGATATGGCTCTCACCCATGAAAATTCCACACAAAAGAAACCAAAACAGAACAAACATATATAAACACTAAACCCCAGACAGAAGAAAATATAGAAAAAAGGAATTTTGATAACCTGCCACCCACTAACCAATACCTCATCATATCATTTAAAAATTAAAAAAAAAAAAACCGAAAACCTCTCACATTCCAAACAAGGATGACAAAATAAACAAAATGGGCACCCATGAAAGTTGAAAAAGTCAACAACTTTGAACTAGTTTTGGCCACAACACAAAATAAAACATTAAATTACATGAGCAGCATAAAGAGAATAAGAATAAGGAATAAGGAACGGAAAAAATGAATACCTTTGTGGGAAATGGAAGGAATCCCAAGTCCAATGACGGAAGAGAGAGCTGAAAATTTGTAATGAGAGAGAGAGAAAGGGAAAAGGGAAGGGGACACGAGAATATAGAGAGAGTTAGTTTGAAACACTGCAAAATTAAGATTTGTTGCAACGAGAATCTCTCTGTAGGAGCAAATATGTAACACACATTTGTAATTTCTAGAAATGATTTGTTGTGTTAATTTATCCAAAACAAAACAAAAGTGGCTGTTATTAATGGGAATATGGCATATGGCATTTCCCATGTGCTGTGTTGTCTTCAAAAAACGGCATAGCCTGATTGACAGTTGGCACCTCTCTGAGTTTCACTGCGTCTGCGTGGCCCCCCATTTTCAATTTTATTTTAGTTTCTCTCTTTTCTTTTTTGGGTATGGGTTCTTCATCTCTTTCTCTTTCTCTTTCTGTTTTACAATAAGTGGCATTATATCATGTATAATTAATTTGTGTATTTTGTTCAAATTTTTTATTAATATACTTTTGTGCCTTGTTCCTCTGATTTAATCTTAAAACTCTGCTAAGAGAAAGAAAAAACAATACTGTGTTGTTATGGGTTATTTCTGTCTAAAAATTCAGTGTTCAATTTAGTAAATGTTTGTATTTCATATCTGAAATGTATTAATAACTATTGGTAGCTAGCTAGTGGAAATTATTAGCTTGCAAATGAAACGCGTTTTGACGCTTAACGTGCTTACCTCCGCGTCTTGGTTCATTATAATTCAAAATGTGATATCTAGTTATGATTGAACCATATGAATAATCATGATAAGCTGGACAACACTAACTTGTATGTGATAGGTTTTCTTCAACCAAGATCAAGGTTGTGAGAAGAGTCATTAAACCAATAGAACTAGAAAACTAGAGGTTTAAAAATTTAAAGATTTAATTCGAATGGAATCGGATATAATAATATAAAATATTTATGTAAATATATAATATTTTAATAAATAGTGATATTTTTATGTTTTATTATTTTAAATTAGTTAACTGCTAAAAAATAGTATCGATTCGATCGATTAACTAATTTTTTAACGAGTTTTTTTGGTTCTTTAATTAATTTATCGTGTAACACAAAGTCTGAAATTGTAACATTAGTATATGCATAATTGACCCTCACACACACTTACAACAGCACATAAATAAAAACACAGAAAAAATCAAAGTGATTATCTCATATACTATGTTATAGACATATGAAATAGTAGAAAGAAATACAAGAAAATAAAAAGAAGGGAAAATTAAAAAGGTTGAATTCAAAGAGTCAGCCTCTCTCCTACACCTGTCCTTAGTTTTGCTCCAAAAACTTATTATTCTTGGCCTCAATTCTGTCATCATTAATATTCTCTTGTTCACTCTCCATTCAGTTAGAAACCTAGAATTATACATTTTCTCTCGCGATTTTTTACTATCTATGCTAGGTGGCATGTTAGTTATTAGAATATTCTTATTTTTCTTTTTACCCTCCACCCACTTTTTTCTACTGTAATGAAATGGCAGTGGAGGAATCTTTCCCTTTCTAAGATCAGAACTTTCTATTCCCACTTCCTCAACTCTATCCGGGTATGTAACAATACCCCATCTTAAAGATTTACCTTGTTCTCAAGGTAGAATGAGAAAAATGTCTCTTGAATTGTTGCTGCTGTCTCCCAAGAGTTTTTGAAATTTGACAAATCTTTCTACCTAATCAAAACATCCAACTGGCCATCTTCATTCACCTTAACTGTCAAGACTTCTGTTGGTTTAGCTTGCAGTTCAAATTTAGTAGTTATAGCTACCGATAAGGGATGGATGGGAATGTCGGACTTCACACTTTTTTTGAGTAACGAAACACGAAAGACTGGGTGTATATTTGAGCCTTCCAGAAACTGTAGTCTATAAGCCACCTTCTCAGTTTTCTCCAACACCTCAAATGGACCATAATAACAAGCACTCAATTTATGGTTACTTCGTTTAGCCAAGGACTTGATCCGGTAAGGTTATATTTTGAGAAAAACCCTTTCTCCCACCAAAAACTCCACCTACCTACACCTCCTATCCGCATTTTGCTTCATGCGTGCCTGAGCTTTATCTAAGTGAGACTTAATTTCATCCAATACCTGATTCTGTTCCTCCATTAGTACCTTGACTGCTTCCACCGTAGGCTCATCTCCACCTCTTAATAAACTAGGAGGATCCCGCTCGTAAAAAGCCTTGAACAGAGTCATTTTAATAGATCTGTTGCAACACCTTTACTATCAAAATATCACGCTTCCAGCTGCGCCACTCTGATAGCGACAAGTATTACGACAACTTCATATACTTAATAATAAAATATGAGCCTTTGACTCGAAATCGTATCGCTGTTTTCTTTGAAAAAAACAAACGGAAATACTTTTTCTTGAAAACAAACAAGCATATACATATATACAAAACTTCTTACTCAAGCAACTTACAAATATTATATACATATATGTCAATACAGTCACGAATCCTATCCCTCTTACAAGAATATAATAATATAAGCAAGGAAAATCTATAACATATGTATACAAACAGAAATAGCATATCTAATAACTTGGGAAACACTCCGCAAGCTTCCTCGTCCGTCCTGAAAAGAGAAAACAACAATAATATTCTGAAGAGTGGCGTAGTCGGAAGCATAACATTTTGATAGTAAGGGTGTTACATCTGCGGTAATTGGCATTGTACCAATATTCTACCCAATGAAGCCATTTATGCCACTGAGTCAGTTTTGTGCTCATAGAGCACCTTAAATACGTCTCTACACATTTGTTGACAACCTCACTTTGTCCGTCCATCTTCAGATGGTAGGCAGAGCTCATCTTGGGGGAAGTCCCTGCTGCCTTAAACATTTCCGCTCAAAACATACTCATGAACAAGCGATCTCGATCCAACACAATTAAAATCGAAAATCCTTGAAGAGTAACTATGCCTCGAATAAAGATCTCTGCCACGTCCTTTGTTGTATAAGGGTGAGATAGAGCGGAAAAATGACCATACTTAGACATTTGATCCACTACCACCATAACAATGTCCTTCCCTGTTGCTTTATGGAGCCCTCTAATAAAATCCATGCTCACATCAGCTCACACATTTTCGAGTATAGGCAATGGTTGTAATAATCCAACAGGGAAAAGTGTAGAATTCTTATTATGTTGATAGATGCTACTTTACTTCACATATTCTATAATGATCTTTTTCATCCCCTCCCAAAATAAGACTCCTGCTACCCTTTTATAAATTCTAAAGTAACTTGAAACCCAGCTTGGAATCATAAAACTTATGGAGAATTTTTTGAATGAACTTAGAATTTTTTGGGATGACTAATCTGCTCTGATGAAGCAAATGCCCTTTCCACAGCTTATAATCCTTCGGAACTTCCTTTCCCCTGAGCAATTTGTGAAGATGTCTCAGAGTTTCACATCAGCTTGTACTTCCTCTTTTAAATCCTCTCATTCTGCAGCCTAAACCACTTATAAAGATGCGAAGTGAAATTTTCTGACAGTACATCAACCATTGTATTTTCCCTCCTCTTCTTGTACCTTATTTCAAAATCATACCCCCAATAATTTAGATAACTACCGCTGCTGTTCCTCTCCTATATCCGTTGTTCTAACAAAAATTTAAGGCTTTTTTGGTTTGTGAAAACTGTGAAATACTTTCCAATAAGTAATGCCTCCATCGCTGGACTACCAAGATGATATTCATTACTGATTTAGCTTGAGCTCGAATTGATAGCTTCTGGATCATGTAAGTAATTGGCCTCCCCTCTTGTAATAATATTGCTCCTAATCCTTTCCCTGAAGCATCCGTCTATATGACAAAAGGTTTAGAGAAGGATGGTATAGCTAAAACTGGGACTGATGTCATGGCTGCCTTTAGTGCTTTAAAAGCTTTCCAAGCTTTCTTATTTCACCTAAAATTATCCTTTTTCAGTAGTTAAGTGAGTGGCTGTGCAATTTTTCCGTAACTCTTCACGAATTGCCGATTCGGTCAAATCCAAAAATCCTCTCAAGCTTTTAAGGTCCTTAGATGGAGGCCAATCTAGTATATCATATACCTTTTTTTGGGTCAGTTTCCACACCTAAGGATGAGATGAAATGTGTATCACCCTAATATTTCCAAAGTAGCCTTAAGATTTATTTGGATCATATTGGTTGTTGATACTCAAATTTTACGAAATTTTAAAAAAATAAAATCTTTATAAAAAATATTTCATAAAAAAAATAAATAGATAACTAGTTTTATTTTTGGAAGCTATTTGAAAATAGTGAGAACCTTGACCACAAGAATCGTTACTAGTTGGGAAGTATAAGTGGGCCTAGTGATACTAAGACAGAAAGTGGGCGTACTAAATCATAAAGGCAAAAATAATAACAAACTTTACTCATATCAAATGATCATATAATAAATAAAAACAAACATCATAACTACAAGTGTAGTCACTCAATAAAGATTAAATAAGATACACAGGAAATCCTAATTCTCTCACTTTGCATAACTATGGCTGAAACAATCGCCTATCCTCCATCCTTAATATGAATTTGGGTAAGTACTTAATATTTCGTATCTATATCCTTGATATCTCGCTCCTAACCATCTTATAATGTACTGGACTTTTTAGCTCAATCAAGTAGCATATTGATTTGTACCGCATTGTTCCTGAAGATGGTACGGAGAAAGGGGTGAGAAACAAAAGTTTTTCAGTAGTTTATCTATATGATGTCATCGTATTCATCTCCAGCCACTTCAAGTTTTAAAATAAAAACAATGATAATGCAATGTCATTCAATTATTATTTTTAAAAGTCTTTGTTAGTCAGAGTGGTGTAACTTTTAGATGCTTCTCATTTACTTATATTATGACACATATGACTCATGACGAAATGCCTATAACGTTAAAACATATAGAATGCAAACTCATGAACCTTGACTTGGTTTTCTCGTAGGCCATAAAGCAAGGCAAAATAAATAAGAGAAGAATAGTAACATTGGCATAGATAAATCAAACAGAAAGAATAGCTAGTCCCCTTTGAATCACAAATAAGAGAAGAATAGTATGTGGATTCTTCTCTAGCTAGTCCCTTTGAATCACAAAAATTATGAAACTTTGACTTGTTTTACTTAATTTTTCTTTGATATTTGTTGATGCAGCTATGGTTATGATCCTTTTGGTCTCAGCAAGAAGCTAGAGGACTTTACCAAGTATGTCTTAACGCTTTTTTTCAAACTTGATATATATCCTTTTGGTCACATTAGTTTATGAACTGCTTTTAATATATTTATTATTTGAAGTATACTGGTTGATCCCTTTTTTCTGATGTTAAATTGCTCTCTAGTATGCTTGGCAAGTAAATTCACTTTATTAAATGGAAATGATCATCTTTCTTGTTCCAGAATTGGTTTCAAGTAGAAAATGAATGTATATATGCATGCATTAAGAGATGAACACAGAACTATATCTCTGTTCTCTCCTTGTTTAAGTGAATGCTCATTAGCTCAGGAGCTTGTGTTGGAAAATTTACTCGTAATTAATGAGACTGAGCTTATATTTATGCAGTATAATTGAATGATTTTGCAGGATTATGGCTGAAGTTGAAAATATTGCCGCTAATTATAATGAGACTGAGCTTATATTTAAAAAATTGGCTTATTTTCTTAATTTTTCTTTTTCGTTTCCTTGGACATAAGTTGGCTTATTAGTCAAGGCAATCAAGTTTATGTATCTAGCTTACTTTTATATGTTCACTTTTAGTTGCTAGAATTCCTTAGTTATTTTTTCATATTTTAGGCTTTGGCATCCTACTTCGTTAAACTTCATGCAGAATGTAGTTAATGGAAACCAGAGTCCTCTAATAGCTGTTACCGAAGAATGCCAGGTGATTTTTTTCAGTTAATAGTTTATTTAATGCTTTATTGTCATAATGAGTTCTTCCTTATTCCTTCCTTCAGCTACTTGGAACTTCTCACAAATGCCTTGGACCGTGAAAATTGGTCACTGGTTGATGATTAGATTTCTGCTAATTTAGAATTTTGTAAAAATAATCGCGTTGTAAGTATATTTTCTAAACTAACAGAGAATCCTTTCGTACAAAAATTTGGTTGTCACAAGTAACAAAATCCAATAAAATTTATAACCGAAGTATTTAAACCTCGGGTCGTCTCTCAAGGAATTGCAGGGAAGTATGATTTATTATTGGTTATGGAAAAGTATCTTTTTGAGTTTTTAAAATAGGGAACAGGAAAATAAATTAGCAAGAAAGTAAATTAATAATCATGAAAACCATTGCAAGGTATAAGAACTGGAAATCACATCCTAGTTATCCTTATCAGGTGTGATGAGAATTGTTTATTACTCCCACTTAGTTAACCCTTACTAAATAAAGGAAAGTCAAGTGGACTAATTAATTTGATTCCTCAAGTCCTAGTCAACTCATGTGAAAAGACTAGCTTTAGAGCGATCCAAATCAATCAGCAGTTCCCAAATCTCAATCAACTGCTGAGTTTGACAACTTAAGTGTTACCAATTACTTAACCAAAGCCAAAAAAGAAAATAAATCTAAATTAAATTGAAAGCATCATGAATAGAATAAAACAATCATAAATCTGAAATACCTCAAATTATATTAAATAAAAAAATCAATTCTAACATGGAGTTCATAAGCCAAATTGAAAAGATAAATAACAATTAAAGTAATAGAATAAATAAAAGTAAAAAATAAATTAAAGGAACGTTGAACCTGGAATCAAGAGAAGTAGCCTAATCATAATAGAAATCCTAAATCCTAATCCTAAAACCTAAGAGAGAGGAGAGAGCCTCTCTCTCTAAAAACTATCTAAAACCTAAAATTGTGAATATGAGAGTTGTATGAATTGTTATTTTTGAATGGATTGATTCCCCCACTTTATAGCCTCTAATATGTGTTTTTTGGACCGAAAACTGGGTCAAAAATAGCCTAGAAATCGCTGGTTGCGAAATCTGCCACGCTGATTTTTTGTCACTGCAATGCATCCGCGTGAATCACGCGTTCGCGTCACTTATTGTCAGGAAAACTATAACATATTATATATCATTTCGAAGCCCCGGACGTTAGCTTTCCAACGCAACTGAAACCGCTTCATTTGGATCTCTGTAGCTCAAGTTATGGTCGATTGAGTGCGAAGAGGTCAGGCTGGATAGCTTAGCAATTCCTTCAACTTCTTGTATTCCTTCCACTTTTGCATGCTTCCTTTCCATCCTCTAAGTCATTTCTGTCCTGTAAACTCTGAAATCACTTAACACATATATCATGGCATCGAATGGTAATAAGAGGGGATTAAACATAGCAAATTAAGATCAAAGAAACATGTTTTCAATCATAACACAAAATCAGGAAGGAAAACATAAAGCATGCGAATTGTATGAATAAGTATGAGAATAATGGATAAAATTCACTAGATTAAGCACAGGATAAACCCTAAAAATGGGGTTTATCACTGATTAAATTCCTCATGTCATCTTCTTACAGTGGATATGACACCTCCAGCTTGTAACAAGTAAACAACTAAACTATTCCTGGTTTTACCATTCTTGTGACTGTTGCTCTAGAATATTATATTACAATTTGTAATTCAGTGTAGTACCACTAACGTTTAGCTCAAGGAATTATCTTTTGTAGGTAAAAAAGTTCACAAATGTTTCAGAAACAATTATGTATGATCTAAGGTATTAGAATTTAAGTTGTATTGTTTCTGTATTTTTTTTTTCAGTTTTTAGTTTTGGAATTCGAACTTGAGATTTATTTTGTATTTGAGTATTAGTTTTTTAATGTATAAAAAAAGGTTTAATTACTCTGTTAGTCCCTATAGTTTCGTGAAATTTTCAATTAGGTCCCTATACTTTTTTTCTTTTTAATTGGGTCCCTACACCAAATTTTTTTTCAATTAAATCCCTCTTAGTAGTAATTGGCTTAATTTTATAGGGACCCAACTAAAAAAAAGAATTGGTACAGGGACCTAGCTAAATAAAAAGAAAAAAAAGTGTAGGGACCTAATTAAAAAAAAATTTGGTGTAAGGACTCAATTAAAAGAAAAAAAGTATAGGAACCTAATTAAAAATTTTGTGAAACTATAAGAACCAGCAAAGTAATTAAACCATAAAACAATTATCACAAAAATTATGTCACTAATTATTGTTTGATTTATCTTGTACTAAAAATTGCATACTATATTTGTAGGTTTGGTAATAAAAAAGGATTGAAAATTTATATTTTGAAGCGATGAAGGTAAAAATAAGAAAAAGGATTTTTTAAAAATTTTATAAGGTTATTGCCACGCTTTTAAAGCGTGGCCGTATCACTGGCTATCGCCATGCTTTAAAAAGTGTAGCCATATCTTTCTCTATTGGCACGCTTTTAAAGAGTACCCAAAACAAACATTTTGGGACGTTTTAAAAACGTGGCGATATGTGCACTTTTCAGTACGCTTTTTAAGCATACCTATAGGTTAAGACCTATGGCCATGCTTTTTATGTGTGGCAAGAGATGAAAGCGTGCCAACAAAAAAAACGTGCTGATAGTTCCACAAAAGCGTGGTGATAGAGTAACCGGCACGTTATCGGATGTGACCCTTTCAAAAGCGTGCCAATAACTCAAAAAACGTAGCGAAAAATTATCGACACACTTTTTTGCACTTTTCGACACGCTTTTAAAGTGTGGTAAAAAACTTATTTTCTTGTAGTAAATCTTACGTTATTTGCAAGGTATCAAAGGTGCTCTTGTAAATTATATGTTAGACGGCCTCCAATTTTAAGCATTACAAAATAACAAATTTATTCACATTGTTTATTCAGGCACATAACATTTTAAGGATTTTTATCCGATACTTGATTTTAACTAAGTTTCGAACCCTAGTGTGGTTACTATGAATAACCATTGTGCCAAGGCCTCAACCACGTGTAACGCAAAATTTATGTACAATATTTTTTGACATTAAATTTATGTACAAGTTATTAACCATGATCACAATACAAATAAAAATATAAAAAAACTCTATACAAAAATCGAAGAATATTGGTCGTCCAAGACCTATAAATGAAGCTACGGCCCAAAAGTTATGTACAAATAAAAATCAAAACTCATAAGAATCTTCTATAAGCCAACACCAAAAAGAAAAACTGCAAAGTGAAATCTATGCCAAAGTTTGGTGCACAGATTGAGGCATTTTTGTAATAATGGACACAGCTATGCTACATATATTTTGCATATAAATATTGGTATCGGTCATGACTGCACTAGAGCTCTCCTTGCATTTTTTCTCACATGAACCAGCTAGGGTTCCAGCAATAAACGCATTGCGGTTGGCACAACTATAGTCACCTTTGTCCATGCATTTAAGAGCTTGTGGCAAAAGCACGTTCACAATCTTGGTATAAGAGACTATGCAACTTTCCAAGCTACTTTTGAGTTTCTTGTCCTCGGATTGCTTTTGAATCTCCTTAATGCGGTCTATCGTGGCTGATGCGTTGGCCGCGACGACCTCTAGGGCTATGCGAGCAAATCCTGCAACGTCGACGCCCGATCGAAGTTGCAGGGGTTGCAAATGTGATTTTAGAATGAAAACGCAAAGGTAGTGATGGGGTGTTTCTCGGCATACGGTTTCTAACAAGCCTGGTTTTGGGATGGTGGATTGGATTGGTTGGATCAAGAATAAACATGAAATTGCAAAGTGAAGTGCAATGATGGTTGAAAATGTTGAGAGTTTCATCTTCTTCCACAGAGAATTATTATTGATGATTAAATAACACAATAGGAGGATAATGGAATAACTATATAGCTAGTTTATTGTGCTGCAGAGATTGAATGAAGCAAAGGTCTAATTCTTTTTCGTGACTAAATTATTTTGAGGCTTGCCTTTGTACTCGCCCGTCCTCAAAAGAGTTGTGGTTCACAATGGTTCTTCTTTTGTTTTCTTTTCTTTTTGTATTTTTTTTCTTGGTTGTCAATGTTTTAAGAAACATTTTAAATTCCTAAGTTTCAATATTAATCTCTTAATAGTGAAACTTTTTCTTTTCCTTTGCAATTCGTGGATTAATCTATTCTATTCTCAAAATTATTTCATCATTAAATTAAATTCTCAAATTTCTCTTTGATTCTTTTTATTAAATGTTATCCCTGGATTTATTATTACTTTAATTAGGGAGTTAATTTTTTAATTAATATTAGCCAATTATATTATTTAAATTTTTTTTATTCTAAATTTTAAACTATAAACTTTAAATCTCAAATTCTAAAGCTTATATTCTAAACTCTCTAAACCCTTCAAAAGTTGATAGTAAAAAATATTTACAATAAAAAATTAACAAATTTAGTTAATTGAAAAATTATTACTTACTGGCGTTCAAACAGTCATTAACGTATTTGGTGGACCGCTTCTTAACTTTTTGAGTTTATTACTATAATTTATTATTAAGTCAAAATTAAAATATCAAAATTATTATGAATTATAAATATGGAGTATTTGTTTAGTTTTATTTTTATAATAATAATAATAATAATAATAATAATAATAATAATAATAATAATAATAATAATAATAAAATGTGAAACTACTATAATTTAGTGGTTAAATATTATAACTTGATTGAAAGTACGAATTTCGACTTCTTAACATTTATACTTGGTCAATTGTACATTTTTTAATTTGTAAACTAATTGCTATTTAAAATTTTCAATAAATTATATATTACATATAACGATGTGATTTATTTAAATACAACAATGTGCATCCAATAATTAGGAAGAAAATAATATTTTATTACTTCCGTCGTGAATTATAAACATTTAATAAACCTTCACAATTAAATATATCTAATGAGAAAATTGGCAATTGAAGAATTGATCTATGATTTGTGATTTTATGGATTTTTTTTACTGAGAGACTTGATTTTATGGATGTTTATTCAAAAAATATATGTGGAATGTATTTGAGTATAATCAATAAGGAGATCAAATAAGTCACCAAAAAAAAAGGAGACAAATAAGAATTAAGAACATAATTTGGCTTTACTTCTCTAGAAGAGATATAAAGTATCTAGAACCGAAGTTAATCGTATATTACCATTCATTTACCTATTATAATTCTCTTACAATTAGTGGCAAAATTAATAAGAATTTATTGCGGAGCAGTTAAAACTTAGAAAGTGTCTCAACAATTTTATAGGATAGTATAAAATTGCAAAGCAAGATGTATGTTTACACTTTACAGTTTACCTTCTGTTTGAAATTTGAATACCTTGAGTCCTTGACTGAAAAAGGAAACGGTTGTACGGCCAAAAAACGATTTTATTTATTTTAAAGACAATGATACGTTGTCTTTAAATAATTTAAATTGCAATAATATACGAATAATAATTCATATTGCAACTCACAAGTCACAATATTATTTGGTGGTTGATCTATATAATAAGTTGCCATATCAGTAAATTTATACTTTTTGAAAATAATTTAAACTAATGATAATAGTAAAGAATAAAGAGACAAAAAAAATTAACTTTATTTAATAAATTTTAATTATTTTTTATTAATTTTTTTTATTATTAAATATTTTCGTTTAAAGTAATGGATAAAAAAATCTGAATTTTTTAAATTTTGAATTTTATTTTAAAAAATAAAATTTAATCTTTTATTTTTAAATAATTTTTTTATTATATTTTTTTAATTTTATTTATAAAATAAATAATGAGAGATCAAATTTTACTTTTTAGAGTGAAATTCAAAAAATTTAGAGGAGGTAAATTTCGGATAAAAACATGTAGTGTGTGCAATGCAGATGAAGGTATGATACGAGTCTTCACTCGAGTCTCACAGCGCACACAATTGAAATAACAAACTTCCATTCCTTCCAAAGCACGCTTCCACTTCCTTCCTTCTCCGCTTCACATTTCAACTCCACACTCTGCCCGTTATGCGTCGTCCTAACGGCTTCACCTACTCCGTCTCCCTCAACCAAGGTACCATCCACGTCAGCGTCACGGTCACCTCCACCGCCTCCGTCGTCAGAAAATGGATCTCCACCACGCTCTTCCTCCACCGCCGTTTCCTCCACAAGAGCCGCCTCGTCGTCGGCCTCGGCGTCCAGTGGACTCCCTGCGCCACCGAACGTCATCCTCCGGCCGACACCTTGCAGCTCTGCGTCGGCTGCCGCTGCTTAATCTTCCAGCTGGCGCACGCCAACGCTGCGCCGCGGAACCTCCGCGGCTTCCTTTTGGACCACCGCGTGACGTTCGCCGGGTTCTGGAACCACTCGGATCGCCGGAAACTGGAGAACTCCTGGCTCGGCCTCAGGATGCGTACGGACCCTGTGGATCTGAGGTTGTGCACGGAGACCGACGGCGGCTGTAGCCTGAAGGGCGCTTCGGTTAACACGATTGTGGAGGAGTGTCTCGGCTTTGAAGTGGAGCAGAGGAAAGAGATCGGCATCAGCGATTGGGACGAAGAGTTTCTGAGCCATGAACAGGTTGAGTATGCGACCGTTGACGCTCATTGTGCTTTCCTCATCGCTAGGGATTCCAAAGTTTGGAATTTCAGGGTAAACTGTGATTTGACTTTGACTCTGCAATTGATGATTTCTTTTTGTTTACTTGTTTATTTCCATTTACATTTTCCTTCCCTTTCCGTCTTTTTTTTCTTTTGTGCATCAACAGGATTAGCTCGATGGATGAAGAAGCATGTGACGGAGAAGAGGTTTTCACCGATGATGATGAAGATGAAGATATGACTACGATAATGAATATTAATTGAATGAAATGTGTACTTAATCCTAGACACGTAACTTTGATTTGGGATTAATGTGAATAATACTATGTTTTTAACTTTTAGACTATAGAAGAGATTACCACATTGGGCCTTATTTTAACTTATTGTTGAATTATTGAATCATGCATCCATCTAAAATAATAGAAAAATATTGAATCATGCACATAAAAAGATAAAATTAAAAGATGATCATCAGACAAAGGAATAGAGAGATTTAGATACTGCATGCGATTTCCAAATTCCAACATTGTGAACACAGAAGACATATTGTACAGAGAGCAGAGATAATAACTTTTTAAGAAAGGTAAAAGATTAGAATCAGCTAGTTGGAGAAACAAACCATATGAGGAAGCCTTACTTATTTGGTAGTCTACTACTCTTTTCACTTTACATTCACTGCTACAGGAACATAAATATTATTATCACACTATCTATACAGAGTTGAATCACCAATCAAACTACGCTGAGATGCAAGGTATGGAGATTGGCTTCTTGGGTTTTTAGCCTCTATAAATAATAGCCATTATTGAAGGCAGAAGCAATGTAATCTGCTTCATGCTCAATCCATCATTAGCTTCCCTCTATGTTATTATTTGTGAGCTTTGTTTTTTTAGTTACTTAATAGTGAAAGTTTAGCATGCACCAATTAATTTAGTACCGAGAGATATTTAACATGCATTTGAAATTTGACATTTGATTGGAGTATTATTACTTTGTTATGACTTTATTAGATATTTGAATTAAGTTGTCACTTAATTTTGAATCTTTGTTAGTTTAACATAGATTTTTTAAGTTGAACCACACTAATTCTTTTGTTAGCATAGGAGTAGCTAGGCATTCCTACCTTAAGAATTTGACAAATATATATTGGTGCAGCATATATGTTTAGTATTTGCAGAGAGATATTTGATTCTATCTTGCAGAAAGGGATTGGTGGTGTGCCATGAATCGTTGATAGCTTTGGATGTCCAAGCTTGGCTTTGACAATAATGATGATGATAGATACTTAGATAGATAGATTCACATACTAAATATCACTGTTTGTAGTATTGAAATATTATGTATATGGTATCTTACTTTGTGATCACATCATAAGGTGACAGAGTCAAAGTAACAACCCTTACTAATAATGACCTTTGCTCTCTACCATGTACATGCATGCTATTTAATACTCATTAGTTCCTGAACTTATTGCATTCCAATTGGGAACCATGCAACAATATAACTGTGATATATATATAATTCAGAGCTTTAATGCTATATAGATGTCAACCGTCTTATGAAAGGAACTTTCTAATATGAACAGGGCTATACAAATAGCATATATTGAAATTAAGAGATACATATATAGAGAGGGTTTCATACGAAATTTTCTACAAAACCTTATCTTTGTTTATTTGTTATAAATTTCAAATCCATCACATCCTCTTCTTAATCATTGTCGAAATAAAGATCTATGGATCTTCAAACACATATATAGCCAATTACATGCATTTTTTTTTTATTATTATAGATTCAATTCGAGATGTAGGCTCAGGTATTTCAGATATTTTTCATCATTTGATATTTATGACTTGGAGAGAAAGAAAATGGTTTTCAATGATTTCAATTACAAAATTTGTTGGAGAAAAATATCATTTCACCTTGAAAATTAAACGACCTTGTGAATAGAAAAATAAAACATTAGAAGACATTAGAAGAATACAATCACAGTTATACAATAATTTAAGCGAAGCTAATTACATTGAAAATGAGTCTATTTGGTTTGAGTTAAATTAAAACAGAAAACATAATTTTGTTATCTTCCAGTCTTCCGCTATTTTTGTATTCTTCGTATTTTTTTATAATTTTATGAAAAAAAAAAAGTTAAAATAACAAAATTTTATTGTGCTTTGATTTTTTTTTTCCTTATAAAATAAAAAAAAAAACTAAAAAAAGAAGATGAAAGTGTAAATGGAAAGCCCTAACCCTTTTATATATTTTCCTTCCACTCCACACCTTCCAGTGTTGTGGTTGATATTAGATGACATCTGCTACGTTTATAATTCAAACAAAACTCCTACACTAAAAACATGCAAATCAGAAAGAAACAACAATTAGATAGATCTAATGGGAAAATTAGCAACTGCTGCAAATTATAACTAACAGCCTTGCAACTCATGTATTTAAAGATTAATTCTATGACTCATTAATTATTTAATTTGTGAGCCTAAATCATGCTTCACTGGTGATTCTAGTCTTTTAGAGATTTTTTGTTAGTGCTTTATTTGCATAATTAGTTATATAAGAACCAATTTATGTTTGAATCTTTTTAAGATAATTCATTTTATTTAAATTTTATTTGAAAAATTGCTATCATGTACTAAAATTACCAAAATGGTGAAGAAAATTGTTTATCTTATAATATTTGATATTTAAGATCAACTTATTTAAAGTTCATAATCTAAAATTTGAAAATATACCCCCCCCCCACCCTCTTTCACCGCACCCCCACAACCACCCGGCCCCCAAAAAAAAAAAATCCAAAACAGCTTAAATTTATAGCACCTTGATTATAGGGTGCATTTATTTCGATATTTAATTTTTTGACTGAAAATAACTTCTCACATATTTATATGAATTTTATAAAATATGTTTCATTAAAATAAGTCTTAAATTTTTTTCAACTATATAAATAAAATTAACGTGTAAAATAACATTTTTAAAACAAATACAAACACACCCATGATATATAGCCTGACTACCACACACTCCTACCTAAAAACTAATAAAAACCTCTCTGAAATGAACTGAAAATTGATCGAAACGGGTATAGATATATGTAAAGAGTTAAAACCCAGGCTAGTTCATGACATATATAGTGCAGAATATAGTGCAGAGAATGTTTAAATTGCTGACCACATCTATATTGTTGTTACAGTAGTCACTATCACAAAATGTATTATATAATTGTAGTGAAACACCAACTAAAATAAATAATAATTTAATCACAATAATTTAATCACAATAATTTCAGTGCATTTTTTCTGTCTCATGCACCGTTTCAACTCAATAAGAGATGGGAGAAACTTTCAATCTTTGTCATCTTTTTTAGATTGTCCTTACCAGTCTTGACTCAAATAAGATAAATATATCTTTATTTGACTTATAATCAATTTCCTTTACTATTACTATCAAGGACTAACTACAAATCACAAATTTTTGTGAATCACACCACACTTCAAAACCTCAACCACTAAGACATATAACAAAAGGCTATATACAAATTAAACCAATCCTCACACACACATAACTCATAAAAGTTTTATTAAAATAAGCTTTCATCTGCCGTTATCCTCCTCTTAGCAATCCACGTACACTTTATGATGCAATTTTTCTCCACCTTCGTTTTGTATGACCCTCTTGCCGCTACTAGATTCTTGAGCATCTTTTACATTATTCATACTTTCCATTGAGCAAGACTCCTTCTAGTGGTAGTTTCAAATAAGTAAGAATTTACATAAATTGATTTCTCTTTCCCTAGTAAGTATTGGAAAAGTTAAGGACATATAAAGAAAAGATAGATATAAAATAAAAAAGCTAATTATAATTATTAATGTCTCATTGTATTTTCACTTACAAAGAGTATATACTATTGCATAGATAGAAAGAAAATAAAACTTACAGAAAGTAAATTAACAAACCTACTATAATGCCTTTCTCTATAAGTAAAAAGAGGAAACTCAAGGACCCAGAGATCTTTCTAAGCAATCCACTTGGTTTGAAAACAACATCACATTTTTATACTAAAAAACTCAAATAAAACTGACAGCAATTAATGAATTAACTTGATTGTTCCCACATAAACACTAACATCACCAGAGAAAATTTCTTAAATATTCCCAAAATATAAAAAAATAAATACTATATGTTATTTATAACTTGACATTTTAGCTTTTATATAAAAAGTAAAAACTATGTGAATACTTATTTCATTGTATTTTATTTTATTAAAATAGAGGCTAAAATGTCAAATTATGTATATCAACATAGCAAACTATTTTATTTATTCTTCTTTATTTTGAGAATATCTGAGAATTACTCATTATAATTTCTTCACCTGCAGAAAGCTTGATTGATGATAATGACGACGATGAGATGCTATTCATGAGAAATTAACAATATCTTCAAGCAGCCCAGTACCAGTACTCTTGTTCCTAAACAAATCCTCGGCACCACCATTTGAAGATCCAGCACCAAAACAATCTTGACGATGATTGTTACCATCATGATGAACATTCATCAGTGATGATTGGTAATGACCATTATTAATAATAGTCATGGGAGTAAAATTATTCAAGGAAGTCTGTGGAGCACTTAACATGAAGTTCTGTAATATTATTGGTGTAATTGCTTGTTCTACATTCTGCATGTGTTTATTATAATTAAATTCATTTTCACCTGCCACGATGCGCAGCGAGCCACCGTCATTAACACCGCTACCACCACTGACAGTTCCAAGATGAACACTAGTAATAGCGTTATTAGCACGATTTTGTTCCCCTGCACCTGCAACTGCGACTGCACCTTTACATCGACAGCTACAGCTGCATCTGTCAGGTTTGGGGCCAGTGGTGCAGTTGTTGTAGAGGTGGAAGGACTTGGAAGGAGTAGGGGGGATCGGTGGCAAACCATGAAGGTGTAGACCCTCATAGGTGGTTAATACATGGGTGGGATCATCTAACCACCGCTCCACTCTCTTCTTCACATTGCAACCAATTGCTGTGCAACGATAGTAGTTCCTGCAAAAGAAGAGATAAAATTATTCATGTTTTTATTTAATATTTTAAATCACCATCGCAGCTTTGGCTACTGTGGTACTATGTTTATATTATCACCTTGGGTAAGGGCTGTTTCTCACGGTTTTTCGACCGTACTTGCGCCATTTATAGCCATCTTCAAGGTTGTCTGATTCACTCTCCGTCAAGAAAGCCAATTTTGGAATATTATTTTCACTCCTTCTATTTAGCCTCATGGTTGCTGCAATCGATGTCATTGTAGATGGTTTCAGTTTCAGCCTAAAGAAACAGAGAAAAAGAAAGAGATATTAGTGCAGAAATTCCCGTATTCTGTGTTTCTATTTCTCATTCTTCACGCACCGCATGCACCCTTTCTGTAATTGACTAATTGTCTTAGTGTTCCTGTTTTGTTCTTTTTTATTATTTGATTTTCTTAAATAAATATTTGTTATAATAATAAATAAAAGTGGTGAGAAAATTCCAAATAAAAATTAAACCACAACTGAACAAAATAGACCAGTAAAACAAGTAAATGAGAAAATAATGATCATTTAATTATATTATTTATTTATTTTCAGCACTATTACTATTAATTTTTTTTGTCTTACCTAGTTATAGTATTAACTTTTTCATCATCAGGTTCATCGCTTCTCGGACTTGCATTTCCACCGTCACCGGCAACAGATTCTGCTGGACGTTTACCAGCAACTCTAGAGCTATTATTGTTGTTACTAACAGCGACATCAGGATTGGATGGAATTGAAAAAAAGGATGAGCTTTCTGATTGTGCAACTGTTTCAAAAGATTCTGGAACAATTGCGTCTGGAGGAAGAGAACGCTTTACTGGTCTTTCAACCGGTGGAGCATCTTCATCGGTGATACCTAACCACTCATATAAAGGACCAAAGTCTCCCTCTTTTACTAAATCAGGAAGGGGGTTTTCAAGAAACGTATCATCGTCGAGAAAGTTGAGATCATCGATAGTAGTGGTGGGTATAGACAATGAAAATGGTGGTGATGGCGGTGAAAAGATTTGTGGCGGTGATGATAGTGATGAAAGTGGTGGTGTATTCTTCCCTTCCATTAGTTTTTTCGTTTTTTTACTATAGAAATGAATTTATCCTTTGTATGTACTACTATTTATCATAAGCAACACAAACTACGTACTCACATTTCTCATGCTTTTTCTTCTAAATTTTAATAAGTTTTGTTTTTTTGGGATGTGTGCCTCTTAATTACAATTGTCTCTTATTAATTTACTGGTTAAGAAAAAAACATACAGAGATGAGCTCACTAAACCAAAATACATGAAATACGCTGATAAATATAACTTTTATTTTTTTATATTATTTGTTGTTATTGTAATAAGATGTTTGATCTTGGATTATCAAGAACTCAAATATGATTAAAAAAAATAAAATTAGGTACTATTTTTTTAAGTGAGTACTTAATTTATAATATTTTTAATTTATTTTTATAATATTTTTCATTTATTATTCTTGTTGGTCAATTATTATTAGTTAAAAAGAAAGTTAATTTTTTAATAAAATCGATTGTTTTTTATTTAATTACTTTGTTATTAGTTTCTATAATTTTATTAAATTTTTAATTTGATTTTTATTTTTTTAATTATATTTTTTATATTGTTTTTAATTTTATAATGATATTTTTCATGTTAAAAATATTAAAATTAATGGAATATTTCTTTTAAAATATATATGGTAAAAAATTTACTTAGATTGCCAACGAATAACAACTTAAATGGTATATTTTTTTTATCGTCATTCAGAGGTAAAAAAAATATTTAATTAACTCTAATATTTTTTACACTAAAAAAAATTATGAGAACAAATATATAAAAGTATATATATATATATATATATATATATATATATATATATATATATATATATATATATATATATATAACCCCATTAAAAAGTTATATTTACTCTCATATTACAAAATTACTTATTAAATTTTATGTCAAAATATTTTAAAAATTTTGACAACCTATATCATAAGGGCACATTTTTAAAACACCATAAAAAAAGGTTTGACAAAAAATTATTGAATTTGTTTTTTACATTTTCAACCTATTAAATATACTAAGAATTTAAATTTTTTTATTATTATACTTATAACATGTTCTCTTAGGATATATATATATATACTAACTTTTAGAATTAAATTTTAATATTATTAATGTAAAATAAATTTACACGTACATCTAATTTTGTAATGTTATGTCATAAAAAGTAATTTTTTATTATATTGAATGTGTGAATAATTATTCGAAAGTATAAAGTATAAAGTAATTGAACAATTATATAAAATATTTTACGTCGTCAATACATCAAAGTTAAACGTTAATTTATATTTAAATGTATAAAATAAAAATATATATTAAATTAATTTTAAAAAACAAAACATTACTGTAGCATTTTAAATTAACGAATTTATTTAGTTGAAGTTTATATTCTGAAGTTATTTTACTTAACTTTTTTTATTATTATTATTATTATTATAAAAGTTGAATTAATTACTACGTTATTATTTATTAATATATCAATATTGATAATAAATAAATACAAAATTATTTAATATTTAATATTTTTATGTTATTTATTTCTATATACTTTAATATGTTTATATATATTTTTTTGTTATTTTTATGTGCTACATATTTGTATCTACGACTTAAAATTTTTGGATTCATCCCGCAACTAGAAGCCTCTAGTTTATAGGTGGTGGAGGCAAACGCTCCACTAACATTTTAAAAAAATGTATATATATATATATATATATATATATATATATATATATACATCGAAAAATTATATTTAATACTTTCATATTAAAAAAAAATACCTATTAAAATTTGTATCAAAATATTTTAAGAATTTTGTTAGCCTATGGTATAATAGCACATTTTAAAATATCATTAAAAAAAAGGTTTAATAAAAAATTATTGAAACTTTTTTTACTTTTTTTAAGATATTAAATATATTAAAATTTTTTTTTTTATTATTATACTCTTAACATATTTTTTTGAGATATAAATTAGCTAATTTTATTATATATATATATATATATATATATATATATATATATATAATTAAATTTTAATATATTATCACTGAAAAATTACATGCATTAATGTCATGTCATACAAAATAAATACTTTTTATATTAATCGAATGAATGGTCATCCAAAAGAATAGACGTAATTAAACAACTGTATAAAATATCTAAATTAAACACTAATTTGTATTTAAAAGTATAAGATAAAACTATATATTAGATTTTTTAATAAAAAAATAATACTATATATCCAAATTTTTTTTATGAACAAGTCCAACCAAATTAAACAATAAAATTTAAAATAATACTAACCATAATTAATTTTTATTATATCAAATTAGCTTAGTTAGATTTAGTTAACAAAAAGAGTTATATATATATATAGACACACTGTAGCATTATAAATTAATGAATTTATTTAGTTGATATTTATATACTTTGACTTTTTTTACTCAACGTTATTATTATTATATGTATTTAATTTATAAAAAGGTGAATTAATAACTATGTTATTACTTATTAATATATTAATATTGATAATGAATAAATAAAAAATATTTAATATTAAATATTTTATATTATTTATTTTTATATACTTTTATATGTTTATACTTTTTTTTGTTATTTTTATGTACTACATGTTTGTTTTCATGACTTAAAATTTTTTGATTTGTGTCACTGTTTAAATGTTATTAGATTGTTAAATTATAAAAATTGAACAGATAACTAAAAGTATCGATAAAAAATAATAAATTATGTTCGTTCTTGAATTTTTTTCATAAAAATATAACAGATGAATAACTAAATTTATTTATAATATTATAATATGTTTTGCATGAGACGTTAAATACATATTTTTTTATACATGATGATTGATTTTTGTGTAATCATAATATGATTAAATATTACTAAGTAGGAAAAGAAAATTTAAAGAACAAAAAAGGAATGTTAGCTAATTAATTGTTGGCCTTAAAAAATCGAACCTAATTGTTTTCCAATGTATATGTGATTTTATTTTTTATATGTTTTTAAATAGATAAAAAATTTATAAAATGACAAAGTAATAAGCATTCATTATTAATAGTTTTCTCTTTTTTTGGTAATGAGTGGCTGTCATCAAATTATTCAAAGGTGATTATCACCTCGATTTACCATTTTTTAATAAATCTGCTATCTTGAAACCTATTCTGAAATTTAATAGGAAGCTCAATTCAACTCCCATTGTCAAGCATAATTAAAAGCCAACTCCAAAACTTAACCAGAATCTGAAGCCCAACAAACTCAACCAAAACCTAAGTTCAAGTTCACTTCCAAAACTAAAACCAAACCAAAATTTAACCCACATAAAAGAATTACAAAATCTCAAACAAAAGAATATTGGAATGCTAACAAAAGTAAATAAACTCTTCATGTGGATTTAACTATAAATGATGATGAGATCTTAGAGGATACATCTTATGTTCTAGTGTAGGAGGCCAGTTCTAACAATAATGATGAATTAATTACAACAACTTTAAAACTAATTAGGAAAAAAAGGATGCCGATGAGAGTACTCATAGAAATAAAAAAGCTAAACAAACTGTTAATCTAAAGAGACGGTTAAAACCATTCACATGCACATATTGTGGAGTAAAGAATCACACTAAGAAGGAATGTAAAAAAGAGAGCTGATGAGTTTGCTGCTGCTCTTGTAACTGGAGTGCCAAGTCCAAAGCTACTCCTACTGGGAGTACACATGCAACTGAAGCAAGCAACATTGCCAATGAGACACCACAAGTAGTTGAAACTCCTCCTAGTGCAGGTATTCAAAATCTTTCTTATGTGGCTGTTACTGTCACACGCAATCTTCCACCACCAGTTGTTGTATTCCAAGTTGCAGAGATTGACTTATCCCTACCAAACTATGGTGAAACACAACATGAAGTAAAATTTAATTCTAATATTTGTTTTTTACTTTTTTTTGTCATAGCTCCTTCTTCACACTAATTCAAACTAACAATAACTTTCCTAACTTTAATCAGGCACCACTA
The DNA here is from genome assembly GCF_003086295.3 of Arachis hypogaea. Lineage (NCBI taxonomy): Eukaryota > Viridiplantae > Streptophyta > Magnoliopsida > Fabales > Fabaceae > Arachis > Arachis hypogaea. Next base: position 14,510,564 of record NC_092049.1, read on the forward strand.
CCATCAACAACAAAAAAGTCACATAAATTACTAACTAAAAGGAGGAACTCTAAACCATTAGTAACTGCTTCTTTTAATCCCATACAAGAAGCAAATGCAGCAATATCTTTTAGGTTGGCAAATTTTCTGAAGTTTGTTCTAACTCTGAAATTCAAAGCAACAAGGAAGAAAAATACTTGATATTGGATGTATTAGCAGCTGATGTTTGATCATATAAGGAATTTGGGCATTGGTTTTTATTTTTTTTGTTATTTCCATGTAAGAATAGCACATAACTAGATTGTATGTTTTTTTTTTGTAGTAAATACTTTACAATGACCTTTTAAATTTGGAAATCTTTTTGTGTTTCTTTCTTGTGGCTGTTTTATGGTGTTTATATGTGTAACATTGACAGTGTGTTACATTAATAATGTGTTAATTATAATAAAAAACTGCTATTATTAGTTTACTTGTTCTATTCATTCAGTTTGGTTTTTTTTTCGTAATCTATCATACCACATCAATAAACCAAGGAGTTCCCATACATTTATAAACAAATACTTTTAAACACAATTGTTACATTTTAGCATCACATCTAAAACAACTATCAAGAAAAAAAATCAGCAATTCTAATATTTGTATTATATATTTTTTGGTTCTTAATTCAGCCTCCAAATTGCCAATCCTCAAAGAAATACTAACGCTTACTTCTTCATTGTTATTTGCTGTAACATCTTCTAAATTCTCATTATCATCTTTTACAATATCTACCCATCGAAAAAATTCGCACTATCTTTTTTCATTACTCTATGTGCAGCAAATTTAAGAGTTAGCATAAAAAATCTCAAGAATTCTTAAAAAAATTTCACATTGTAATTTGGGCATCTAAAAAAGGGCTTATTTGGGTGAGTATATGTTCCAGACCATCGGAGCACAGGACATTTTCTACACCCACACAGCTCTGGCACTCGCGTGGCTCTACTCTGATTTGGCGTCTTTGTTGTTGATTGAATAGAACTCCCGTCACCTTCATTTGAACGTCCAACTATCGTTCCAACCAGCATAGCAGCGACAAAGAAGAAGAAGAAGAAGTGGTGCGCTACTTCTGCCGTTAGAGTTAAAAAGGGGATCAAGGACCAAATTGGGTTAAACACTTTCAATTCCACCTCATGTAACCGTTAGACACTTCAAAGTGTGCCAGGTTATCACTCCCACAAGAAAGCAACTTGAACAGAAAATTGCGAAGGAACCAACTTGATGCATTTTTTCTGATCTCGAAGACATAAATAATACAATTGAGAAGTCAGAGGACTAAATCAATATATTTTGTAAATCTCAAAAACTAATTTAGAATTTAACTCCTTTAAATTGATTTACACATTCAATTAAGATATTTCTTTTGAAGTTTTTATCATTACATATTTATATTAAATGTGAAGTTTATGATCTCAATAAAAATTTCACAATCTATTCATACTTTCTCAATTTCTCAAGCAATTGTTCATTTTTTACTTTTCATATAAATTTTAAAATAATTGAAATATGTTGAAGTCATACAAATTACAATAAAAAGTAAGGTCTACTGTTCTAGAATAGCAATAATTACTTTTAATTATTCTATTTCTTTTATTTTCTATCATCCGTTGGTTTAGAAGGTATGACTGGAAAAAAATATAATAGTATTATATTAATTTGTTAAATGGATATTTATTTGTGAAGAAAAAATTTTAGAAAAAAAACACATGAAAATAAAAGAGTGATAAAAAATGTTAATTAATTTGAGATTTGATGTAAAAATATAAAAGTAGAACTAAACACATTTCTATACCATAAAAATGAAGAGAATAATAATAAAAAAATGTTAACTTGATATTTGTTATAAAAATAAGTAAACCGTAACACTTTTTCTATACCATAAAATACATTGTTTTGCTTTTTAAAAAAACAAATCCTGGGTAACTGGCTGGTGAGTCTTTTGGGAACACATTTTTTCGATTTCTTTTGTTTACCCTTTGGGTTATATTTTTTTTTTGGTGACTTATGTGTTTTTGGTGACTACCCTTTGGGTTATATAGTTCCTTATGTGAATTTTATGGGTATATCTTTAAAGAAAAATGTTGCAATTATTAATATATTTTGTCCTAATTAATATTATATTCTTACCATAAATGCATCAGCATTGAATAGTATTCAAAAGGGGAAATAGTTACGTATTAATTTTTATATTTGAAACAACTTGGGTGGATCAAGTGGTTACTTCATTTATTTGTTTAAATAACAATAATTTCGTCAAAAAATTAAGAGGAGTATGACCACCAATAACAAGTCAACAATAAATCAATAAGTATATTTAAACTACATTCTATACTAATTAATTATCATTAATTATTAATTATTTAAATTTTATTGTTTAAAAAATATAAAATTAATAATTATTAATTACCTCTTTTTATTTTAATTCATCTTTTACTATTTATTATGCATACTCTAATTTCTCTTTTCAAAAAAAAAAATTCAAACTCCAAAAAAAATACCAAAACATAAGATAAATAATCATCCAAATCCTAAGAAAAAAAACATACAAAACATAGAAAAAAGAATCATCCAAATCCTAAGAAAAAAACATACAAAACATAGGAAAAAGAATCATCCAAAACTAATAAAAAGAATCATCCGAAATTTAGGAAAAAGAAACATAAAAAACTAGTTAAAAGAATCATTCAAAACTAAATAGGAGAGGAGAAGAAGAAGAGGCGTATGGTGACTGGTGACGACATCTTGGACAGTGTTGCATGTACGGTGGGATACTCGTGGTGGCACGTTGCGAGGAGGAAACCACGGAGGCCGCGCATCAAGAGTGGAGGAGTCGCCATGGATATGAGTAGTTGATCGCGTGTCGCGAATGGCGGATCGGCGGTGAATGCGTCGCAACGGATGGGGACCGCAGCGGTGCATATGCGTCGGAACAGTGGACGACGGCGTCGACGAAAAAAGGACGGCGACAGGACGCATGGAAGAGGTCGTGCAGCGTGACGAAAGACGTGACGGTAGTTGGTGGGCGACGGCGTCGAAAATGCGTGGAGACGGCGGATTTGTAGTGGGAGAAATATGATTATTTCCAAATGAATAGAAAGGGATTAGGTTTCTTATGGGTTGTTTTTATTATGTATTATAAATGTGATTATGATAAACGTAGAAAGAATCTTTTTTGAATTTTGATTTTTGATTTTTAAATTTTTATTTATTTATAAAAGTTAAATTATAATATAGTTGACTTATGTTGGCTTATAGGGGAGTTGTTTACCTATACTTTTCTAAATAACTATTAACTATTAGGAGGTTTAATTTTTGCCTTGTGTATACATCTATTGACCAATGACAAATTTTTAAATAGAGTTTTGATAGATGATAAATTTATCTTTGACATGCCGAGTTCAAAGATACTATAGACAACAGAATAAAATATTTTATACTTAAAATAGATCAAATAGGTCTCCAAAAAATTTTAGATCAAACACTTTAATTCTCAACAAATTTTTAATTCGAAAATTACTTTTATTAGACAGATTGATCCCTCAATCGTGTTCAATCAATTTTTTATTATACGTGTTGGATAAATAAATCTCTAATAAATTTTATTATAAGACAATTTAATTCCAAAAATTATTACTATAAGATAAATTAGTTCCTTCAAAAATCAAAACAATAAAAAGACTAATTTATCTGACAAAAATAATTTTTGAAGAGTTATAGAGAATAAAAATTTATTAAAAATCAAAATATTTTATTTAAACTTTTTTTTACTAATTTCAGTGTTTATTTTATCATTTAATTATTGTTATAGAATTTTATAAATATATATTTGAAATTTATGCATAGAAACTGACAATAATAATCAATACAAAGAACAAAAGTAATTTAATTAAATAAAAGTAAGAGGACTACCCTCTTTATTAATTAAATAAATTTTAATTTTTTAATGAGTTTAGCTAACATATACTTTTATTAGGGTACAAATTAAAATTATTTATTAATAAAAAATTTAAATTTTTTTAATAGATACATACACAATATTTACATTAAAAACTAAATCTTGCATATTTTTTTATAAGGTAAAGTATATTTTTTATTCCTAAAATTTACTAAAAATTTTAAAAATACCTCTAAATTTCAATTTGTCTTAATTTTGTCCTAAAAATTTTTGAATTGCATCAATACTACCTTTTTTAGTTAATACCGTTTAAATCATTAATAGATGTTAGTGATGTGGCAAGAAGAGTGAAATTTCCAAAACACCTTTATGTGAGTAATCATTTGTCTTCTCTTTTTTAAATCACTTCTCAGGTTATTCTCCTTAGCCATGAAGAGAAAGAAACGCCAGAAGAAAACAAAGTCACATGACATAGACTTGGAAGGTGGAGAACGTCGCACCATTGTCTTCAATATGAGGCGTCGGCCTTGGAAAACAACATTGGTGGCGACGCTGTCGACATCGGGTGACGATTCTGGACTAGGCGAAAGAGACCCATGACACCATTCAAAGTCTTCGAGGAAGGAGCAGAGTCTTTTATCGTCAGCGAGGTGCAGACAACAAGGAATAGGGAGCAAAATGATGATTGTGAAAGGAGTGAGGCACCGATTCATTCTGATCGCCAATGAGGATGCCATTGTGAGACGTCAAGGTAGCGCCATTCTGATCAAGGGTTTTGTGAGGTAGGCAACCATTTCATTCTGAAAATAAATTCTTTGAACTGAATGATTAGGATTTAGGCTTTTTTATCACTCTTAATTGTTGTTTAGGGTTTCATTGTAGTGAGAGATTAAGGGTTTCAATTTTTGTAAAAATGCCATGTTTGTATGCTCTGTTGTTTTGAATGATTAGTTACTCTATTGTGGGATTTTTTTTATAATAACAGGGATGGATGATTTCAGTGTTAGGGTTGTTGGGAATAAGACACCATTCCCCCTTGAGAAAATACCTTTGACAGAGAAATAAAATAGACACAATCACAACACAAGAATTTAACGTGGAAACTCCAATTACCGGAGAAAAAATCACGGCCGTTGTCAAATGACAACCAGAGAATATTACTATGTGAAAATTGTTACAACACATAGACTTCTTTCTCTCTAACACCGGCACCCCAGTACACCCACACTCTCTCAAAGTAAATATCTAACTACACCTCACAACACTCTCTAATCAAAGAGTACAAAGGAAAAGAAAAATCAGATACAAGCTTAAAGTGTTTCTGACTGGTGCAAAAACAAATGGAGAACTTAGCCTCATATTTATAGCCTAGGCCACCCACTCCATTTGCTATCCTAAGCAATGTGGGACTAATTCAACCAAATCCTAACAATCTCCACCTTGATTGAAATAGTCACACATCTTCAGCTTCCATTGTCAACACCGACAATTCTTTGCCGCCATTGTCTATACCGACAATCATAGTTCAGAGAACTATCATACTCCACCATGAAAGTATACTCACTTGGAATTAGACCACTCCAAGTATTTTGCCTTGGTACAGATCGAAACCTTGCTGAAAATTCATGGTGCAACTTCCAAATTGCCTTTTCCTGGAAGTTCTTCAGCCATCGATCTAACTCCGCCACACACCTTGCATCTCAACGCCAACCAATGCCCGTGTGCAATTGTGGACCCGATTGCCACAACTTATCCTTATCCATGGCAGTGCGGTAATACCATGAGGATACTTCTTGTCTTCTAGAGAACATCATCTTCTCTCGTAGAGAGAGCAACCAGAGATCTTCTCATTCAACGCCTTGTGCAAACCTGATTGTATCAACACATCCTTGACTTGTATTTGCCACAAGCCAAAATTGATTCTTCCATCAAATTTCTCTATTTCAAGCTTCACAGCATTTGAATATCCTGACATTGTTGCAACCGTATACTGGAATAATATAACTCAACTGTAGACCGTGCACTAGGAAGGGTCCCCAGGAAAGAGAGGTGGGTCACAATGGACACACTTAAATACCAAGTCTTTCCTTAGCCAAAACCTTTCCAAACTGCACTCTCACAGTGTCACACTGCCTTCCAGCAACAACAACAGCAACCAAAGATCAACCTCAAGCCACAGGACAAAATTTTTTTCTGATGTGGAAGGTCAGACTAGGCTGCAACCACAGAGCATACTAAGAATAAATCCTACCAAACCGAAGCTCTGATACCACTTGTTGGGAATAAGACATCATTCCCCCTTGAGAAAATACCTTTGACAGAGAAATAAAATAGACACAATCACAACACAAGAATTTAACGTGGAAACTTCAATTACTAGAGAAAAAACCACGGCCGTTGTCAAATGACAACCAGAGAATATCACTATGTGAAAATTGTTACAACACATAGACTTCTTTCTCTCTAACACCGGCACCCTAGTACACCCACACTCTCTCAAAGCAAATATCTAACTACACCTCACAACACTCTCTAATCAAAGAGTACAGAGGAAAAGAAAAATCAGATACAAGCTTAAAGTGTTTCTGACTGGTGCAAAAATAAATGGAGAACTTAGCCTCATATTTATAGCCTAGGCCACCCACTCCATTTGCTATCCTAAGCAATGTGGGACTAATTCAACCAAATCCTAACAAGGGTCATCACGGGGGTTGATTTTATACTAATAAGGGTAAAATTGAGTATGTTGACGGTGAAGTAATAACGATTGACTAGTGTGACAGAAATAGATTGAGTGTTATGGAGACTTATGATGTGGTTGAAAAGCTATATATTGCTGAGAATATTGGGGTGCTGTGGTATAAAGATGCTGAGATAGGATTAAAAGGGTTAAAGATGTTGAGAGGTGATGGAGAAGCAATAGAAATGACAAAATATAGGAGTTGAAAGAAAAAGTAGTTGATTTGTATGTAGTGCATAAGACTTCAATTCCTGATAATTTTTATTATGACATTAGTTATTTAGATGTTGGTGGTGGGAGCTAGGTTATTGAGGAAAGAGTGTGTGAAACTTGATAGTGGGCCAAGTAATGAGGCCCAAAATATTTCAGTGAAACCCTAAGATGGGGAAGGAGAGATGGATGCCCAAATTCATGGAATGGTGGATGTGTATTTAAATGTTGAAGAAAGGGTCCAAGATGTTGTAGATGGGCAAGAGGAAGACAATGATGAGAAGAATAGTGAAGAAGAGGATGACAATGATGACCCAGATTATAAAGCTGATTCTGATCTCTATTTTAGTGATAGTGAAAATGATTATTATAGAGATGATAGGCTATTTGATGTTGATATAACTATCAAGGAGATGCACCAAGACATAAGGAAGTCTAAGAAAAATAAGACTGCAATGGAGAAACTTAAGAAAAATAAGGAGGTTGTTGAAAAGAGAATGAGATCTAGTTTAAACAATAACGAACGGTTGAACAGTGATAAATTATAGGAGATATCGAGCGAAGATGATAAAGGCAGCAAGAAGAGAAAATTTCTCACTCACAAGGAGTTGAAGGATGTGAGCATTTATAAGTGGGAGGTTAGAACTCTCTATGCGACAAGAGAGGAGTTTAAGAAAGCTATGACATCATATGATATGCACACTAGGAGAAACATAAAATTTCCAGTAGTAGACAATGTCCAGGTGAGGGCTAAGTGTGGAGACGGATATGAATGGTTTGCATATGCGTGCGGTGAAGTTAGCAAATAAAGATAGTTGACAGCTAAGAATGGTTAATGATCATCACTCTTGTAATACTATATTTGATATAAAAGTGATGAAGTCAAAGTAGCTAGCTAAGAATTTCAGGCAGAAGGTAGAGGAGAATCCCAAATTAAAGCTGGGCACTATACTAGGTAGGACTCTTAGAAAGTAAAATGTGCATATTTCAAAGACAAAGGCATTTTGGGCAAAGTAAATTATGCTGGTTAACATTAATGAAACTTCTAGGGAGCAATATAGAAGACTTTATGACTATTGCCATGAGTTGCTGAGGACCAATCCTGGTTCATCTGTAAAGCTGCAAGTCTAATTATCTCCAACAGCTCAAACTGAGCATCCCGATACATCAATGAACTTAAGACCACAATTTCATAGGATCTACATCTGTTTAAAGGCTTGTAAGGAGAGCTTTATGAAGTGCAGGTCCATGATAGGGCTTGATGGTTATTTTTAAAGGCCCTGTATGGAGGGTGGCTATTAGTTGCCATGGGGTGGGATTCAAATGATCAAATTCTGCCTATCGCATATTCAATTGTAGAAGCGGAGACAAAAAATTAATAGAAATGGTTCCTCTCAAACTTGATTGATAACACAGGAGAGGATAAATTATTACGAAGCACATTTATGTCTGACCAACAAAAAGTAATTTAAAAACTTTATGTTAATATGAGATTTAAATTCTATACCTTATATTGTTGTGAGATTAAATTTTGCACCTTATTCTTTACTTTATGTTAATATGAGATTTAAATTCTGCACTTGATATGGTTGTGAAATAAAATTTTTCACCTTATTCTGTACTTTATGTTAATATGAGAATTAAATTCTGCACCTTATATAGTAGTGAATTTAAGATTCTGAATTTATGTTGTCTGTTTGTCTGTATATATAGATCCTAGTTCCAATTTTTGATGAATTACTTCCAGGTGTTGATCACAGATCCTGTGTGAGACACCTTTATGCCAACTTCAAAAAGAAATTTTTAAACATGAACCTTAAGAAAATGATGTTAAGAGCTGCTAAATGTACATATCTAGCAGCATGAGAGAAGAAGTTGATGGATATTCGAGAAATCAGTGAGGGTGCATATCAACACTTGATAGGGATTTGTCTGAAGTATTGGACTAAATCAAGATTCAAATTTTATCCCAAGTGTGATGCTATTGTCAATAACATGTGTAAAAGCTTCAATTCTGCAATTGTTGAGTCTAGGAAGAAATCAATATCGACAATGCTAGAAGATATTAGAGTTTATTTGAAGAAGAGATGGGTAATTGAGAAGTATAAGGATGACATTCTTCCTAGGATTAAGCTCTACAATAATGCCAACACTGTTGGAACTGCTGCAACCTCTACAAGATTGCTTGCCCAGAACAACACTGATGGAAATGCTGGATCTATTCGGTCAGCGCATAGGAGGACCAGATTGGGCAGTGCTGCTACAAGGCCTAATACCTAACAAAAAAGACATAAAAAATTTCAGCACTAAAGTTAACTAAGATGCTTAGGAGCAACTTAACCTCAAGTGTACAAGGTCAACCCTCAACACAAGGGAGCCAGACTCAAAGTACTCTTACTGGATCATAGTTGCACCCCAATTATATTTAATGTTATTTTTTGAGAATGGAAAATATTGGTGTTTTGTATTAAACTATTGAAACCAACTATTACGTTGCAACTGAATTATTTTAATAATGATTTATATTATTTAGAGATATTTTGGTAATGACTTATGTTATTTAGTGATCATTTTCATAATGACATATTATTTTGATAGAGACTTATGTAATGGATTATTTTATGTATTTTTTATTAGTATACTGCTGAAATTGTGTCTCATTATATTTGTCTGTATTATTTAAGATGATTGGTGACAACAGGATGTTAATGCCAATTTTAAACCAAAACTATTTTAATCGTTTCAAGGAATATTTTTAAAACATAAAACAAACTTCAGAGACAATTTCATTAAGAAATTTTTGCATTGAGTAGACTTTTGAAATTTGTTACACATGTCTATACTACTACTATTTTTGCCAATTACAGCAGTTCCAGATGCATCAATACCCCAACCTCGAATGGATTCCATCTTTTATCGACAAATAAACATAAAAATCACCATAAACTAGCCCACAACACTAAAGATACCATCCACCAACAATTTGCATTTAGCATAAGCTAATTTATCTTTCAAAGTAAAAATTCTCATCTTCAATATTGTAACTGCAGCCTCTTGTGTTGCTGCCTCTCCAAGTAAAGAAAGTACATTCCTTTCTAATATGCAACATAAATAAAAAATACTCAAAAAATCCATAAAGACATACCAAAATAAAAGTACTGAAACTTACATCAAAATATACACAGTTTTAAAATCTTCGACCGGAATTCTCTGATGTCTTCAACCATTTCAGTATAGGGGATTTACCACAATTGCATGTAAGTGTTTGTCGTCATCTACTAATTTTTTGTGATGATGTAGATCTTTGAGAAGCCATGGATTAGGATTTCTTTCTTGTTTTTACAGAGAATGAAAAAGAAGAAGTAGACGAAGTAGAAGTAAATTCTAGGATTTAAATTGGAATTTTTACTCTTTAATTTTTTAATATAAACTTTTAAAAAAATGTTAAAAAATATTTTTTGTATGACTCAGATACCTAATAATTGTTACATCAGAGATCCTATTTTGCCATGTCGTTAGCGTCTATTAATGATTTGAACGGCATTAACTAAAAGAGTAGAATTGATGCAAATCGAAAATTTTTGAAACAAAATTGAGACAAATTGAAATTTAGGGATAATTTTAAAACTTTTAATAAATTTCAGAGACAAAAAATATACTTTATCCTTTTTATAATAATTTTTTTTATTTATAACTTTAACATGTTAATTAAATTCTTTAATTTCTTATATTTTGCATCAATTGTTTATATTAAAAGAATAGCTTCCTGCAGTTAACCACATTGTTAGCAAGATTATATTAAAAAAACTCAGAACCTACTAATTTATTTGTTATTTCTAATAGCAGATCATTATTTTTTTAAAAATATTGTGCTTTCTATTTTTTTTTAAACGTATTAGCATTCATAATTAAATCTATATACAAAATGAGTATTCAGGCAAAAGATTATTTGACTATTTTCCAAATATAGATAAAAATTAATTGAAATAACTATTTATCAATAATCTAATAATTTAAATTTTCTACACTTGTATTTATATTTATTCATAAATACATTCATGAATTTCATTTTTCAAAAACTCTGTATTTAATACTAGATTGACTATTTTAAAATATGAATAAATACACATATATGTAAGTTTAGTTTTTTTACATGTAAAAAATTTTATGATAAAAACGATCGCACATATATAATTTAATTTTTAATACTTATAATTTATAAAGTTTAATATTAATTAATGCTATTAAAAATAATTCGATTACCTTTTAAAATTCAATATTTATTCTAAAGATTTGGCCATTTTAAAATATAAATAATTCACAATAAATATAATAATTATGATTATTAATCAGTAAATATATAATATTATCATACATACAAATTATATTGAGTGCGTAAGAATTTACACCTTATATAAGTATAATACACTAGTACAGTAGCACTAGAACTCACTAATCCAATTAATTAAATATCAAAATTTGAATCTCATTTTATAAGTATAATAATTCATTGTCAGCGATAAATTTTTAAATAAATTTTAAATTTATAATAATTTAATCATTGACCTACCAAAATTAGAAATACTATGAGAAACTAAAAGTTTTGTCTATTCTAAATTATTATTTACCCATTTTAAAATACTAAAAATAGCTAAAATATCAAATAATACCGTCACTTAAAAATAAACACAAATATTAAACAAAATTATATATCACATCATTCTTGTTAATTTTTTCTAATATTACTTCTTAGTCCTTAGATTCTTGGAAAATAAGTGTCGTGATTTTTAATTTGTTTAAATACAACAAAATAACAATTATATCAGGTAGTTGTTTCTCTATATATGAAACTGGAGGTGAAAGAAGTGGTTGATGATGGTGGTTCGGTGAGAAGTAATTAATGGAAAAAATTAAAGGACCTACAAAGTGTGTTGTGAATAAGAGTGTGAAAAAATAATTTTAAATGTCTTGTACAAGTACAGAATGTGAGAGATGAGAGCTTCAAAAATGTGTAGTCTCTAATGTGTGGAGAGAAGGATCCAAAATGAGAATCCTTTAACATTAGGGTTTTAATCTGTACAAGATGTCTCTGATACGGGTTGTGAGGTGGATCGAAAACTTGCGGATCGAGGCGGATGTTGGATTCTCTGACTGGAGCAATAGGGGGTGGTACCTGCAAAGACATTCTGACGCTCAAGTCAGAATGGATTTAAGAAGTATAAGGTATGTAGAGTAAATGACCGACTTGAGGGCCTGAGGTCCCCTTTATATAGGTGGAGGTAGCTTATCTTATGGGATTGAGTGGGTTGATTTTGGGCCTTCTGGAAGAAGGGGGCGACCCGACCCAGAGGTTGGGTCGGAGGGTTGTTCCGAGTGGGGATCCGGAGACCGGATCCGTAACAGTTGCCCCCGCAGTGGGAGAGCGAGCGAGGTCGGTCTCCGACGCTGGAGGATAGGGAGTTGTCGTTGGTGGCATTGTTTGCCCAGGTGGGGTTCTGTGCTCGGGATTTCGTCCTGAAGTTTTACCTGTCGGGGGCGGACGTTGCGAGGCCACGTAGTAGTATTCACGTCTTTTCAGAGCCCGCGCTGTTTTTGTCTTTTCATATTTCCACGTCTGTTGTGCTTCTCGAGGGGTCTTTTCAGTTACGTTCGAAGGGTGCATTTATTATGATTTAATGTTTTGACTGCCTTTCCCTTTTTGCCCTCTTCGCTTCGTTGGTTCTTGATGGTATTTCTGGTTTTATATCTTCAATAACCGTTTTTTATTTTTATCTTCTATTTCTTCCCTCGTTCATTTTGTTCCTAGAGCAATTCCTGATATCTTTCCTGTCTTGTCTTTGTCGCGTATCTCTTCGTTTGGTTTGGTTTGCACTCCATTTCCTGCTTCAGTGCCTTTCATATTCACGCTCAATTTATCAGGTTGGTGTTCTTTTCTTTTACCCTTGTAATTTGTGTTGCTTGCATTTTGCCTGTGTTCTATTTATTTTTATTATTATTTTGACTATTGCGCTTTCGAATAGGGGTAGTGGGTTTGTTTCTGGAGAGAATGAGCCCCACTACATTCTGTAGGCATAGACTGCAGTGAGTAGTAGTTTTTTAGTCATTTTTTCTGCTTTTGTCATGTAGTTTTGGTAGGCAGACGGTGGTGCTCCCTCCTGTTTTAGGTATGTCTCGGCGGAGAAGGGAGGGTGTGGGTGCTCCGGTAGCCCTGTTCGGGGGCGTTCCCTCCCTTTTTTCCTGGATGACTAGTGATGTTTGGGGTATGCCGTCTCGGATGACGGAGGCGGATCTTCGGCGACTTCGTGATCAGGGAGCTGTTTGTGGAGGTGGTGAGGCCGAGCGCCAGTATGAGCTCGTACTCACGGAAGTTGATGAGAGGGTTTGCTATACCAACCTTGACTCACCGGCCGTCTCGGACTGGATGTGGGTGTACGAGGCAATATTTACTCGGCTTGGAGTGTGGCTCCCCTTTTCGCCCTTTGTGCAGTAGTTGTTGAGGCGATGTTTTGTGGTGCCGTCCCAGCTACATCCGAATAGTTGGGTGGCGGTGCACACTTTCGAGCTTGTGTGTGAGTATCTGGAGCTCCCGACTTCAGTGAACGTTTTCCCTTTTCTCTTCTTATGCACCCTGCCTACCAAGGAGGGAAAGCATAAGAAGGGATATATGTCGTTTAGGGCCCAATCCTATCGTCGTGTATTTGGTTTATACGAAGATTCCTTCCATGGTTTCAAGGGGGTATTTTAAGGTGCGTCCTGTTAGGGGACATCATCCTTTCTGGTTGACGTTGGAGGGAGAGCGCCGGTTCCCGACGTACTGGAACTTCGGTGCGGGGCCGTCGGTTTTGACAAAGGTTACTCAAGAGTTCTTGTCTTCAGAGGATCGGGATATCGCTAGTGTCCTATGGTATTTGTTTGGGGAGCGTCCTCTGAACCCTAGGGACGTTATGGGGAGACCCCGTGGCTTGCCGGACTTACCTTGGTGTCTGTTTTATTGTTTTGCTATTTTTATCCGTCTTGTCGAGTTAGGGACTTATGCCTTTTTCTTTCTTGTTTCAGTTGAAATGGCTGGCGATTTGACGACTTTGGCGAGATTGAAGGCTGCCATGGACCGGGAGGTGACTTCGGAGGCTTCTCCTTCTACTCATTCGTCCAGTCCTGCCGATGACTCTCGCGTCGTTTCTCAACAGCTTGCCTCGGCCGAGGTTGGGGGCGTCGTTCCTAAGACTTCGGGCCCGGTGACTTCGGGTGGTGACGAAGAGGTGGTCGTGGTCTCGGCATCTGGTGCTTCTCAGAAGCAGAGTCGGCCGGAGGAGGTTAGTAGTGAGAATCTGGAGGAAGAGGGTTCTGTTCCTTTTGTGATGGATCAGACGTTTGATGCTCCGGCTTTCATTGATCAGCATCTTATGCCTGGCATTGAGGATTTCTTCCATGATTGTGATGTGGCGTTCTAGGCCAAATCAGTGTATCGTGCCCTCCTTCGTTCTGCGGTGATAGTTCGAAAGGCTGAGCCTGTGATGGCCTAGGTCGGCCTCTTGGACCAGAAACTGTGCCAGTCTCAGTCTAAGGTAGTCAAGCTGAAGGAGCAGCTTGAGGCGTCTAAGACGGTGAGGGAGAAAGCCGTGAAGGCATCCGAGGATGCCCGGGCTGAGCTTCTCCGTCTTTTCGAGGTTGAGACTTCGCTGTTGTCTTAACTTGGGGGGAAGCGAAGGAAGGCCTCGGACGTTGAGTCTCAGGCCGCTGTTCTTCTTGCCAAGGTGGGAACCCTGAAGGCCGAGGTGGCTGCGCTGAAGGCCAAGGCCGAGGGGCTAAGAAAGGAAAAGAGTGAGCTGTTGGCCGATATGAAGGCTGCCATCTCTGCTACCGAGGAGACTATGAGAGCTCAAGCCCAGGTCCTCGCGCCAGGAACTAATGTGTCTGTTATGGGGGCGTTCAAGACCGTTCGGGATGGCCAGATCGTTGATGTCAAGTAGAGTTTTCTTTAGTTGTTTTTATTTTTCTGTTTCAAAGACTTGTAATTTGGCCGTTTGGCCGTATTTTGTGACTTGGATACTTAAAACAAATTGTGTTTTTAGGCCGTTTTGGCCATTTTACTTGTTCTGTCGTTTTTAAGCCGTTTACTATGACTTTGTTTGCTTCCGAATTATTTTTGTGGGAGGGGCGGACTGTCGTTGGGTCGTTTAACTGTTATTTTGTCGATATCCATTTTTAGGCCCCGGGGGTGATCGATCCCCGGTGGTGGCCGTTCGCTCCTTGCTATTTTGGAAAGGGTTATCGTCTTCCGAGGTAGGAAGGAGGGGGCACATAGAAAATGGATTTTATTAAAGATATCGGGCCTTGTTAAAACCCTTCCTAGTGGGCGGGAAAGAGTACCCGAGAAAGATACTTAGTTAACATAAAGGAAAGCAAAATTAAAAACAGGAAGAGGATAACTAAAAGAAAAAAAGGGAGTGACATAAAAGGGATGGGAGTATCTTGGAGCTTTCTAAGGTGGTCTATCCCGCGTCAAGGTGCTTCTAAGTGTAGTATCGTTATAGGTTCGCGGCATTCCATGTCCTCGGTATCTCGGTCCCATCGAGCCGCTCAAGTTTATAGGCTCCCTTTCCAATTACTCCTTTGACTCGATATGGGCCCTCCCAGTTGGGGGTGAGCTTTTCTTCCCCGGAAGTGGGAGTTCTGATGTCGTTTCGTTGTTGGACGAGGTCATCGAGTGAGAAGTCTCTTCGGATCACGCCGTTGTTGTATCTTAGCTTGATTTTTTGCTTCAAGGCCAGCTCTCGCATGTGGGCTATGCTCCTTATTTCGTCTGTGAGGTCTCGTTCTGCGTCTTTGTCGTTGCCCCCGATCGTTCTTCTTGGGCTAGGATCTCCAACTTCTATTGGGATGATGGCCTCTACGCCGTATGTTAAGCGGAACAGAGTTACCCCTGTTGAGGTCTAGGGGATGGTCCGGTATGACCAGAGGACCAATCCGAGTTCGTCGGCCCAGAGTCTTTTGGCTTCATCAAGCCATTTCTTGAGTCCCTTGACAATTATCTTGTTTGTTGACTCCACCTATCCGCTTGTCTGGGGGTGTTCCACCGAGCTGAAGCGGTGGGATACGCGTAGTCCTTCTAGGAATTCTCTCAATCTTTTATCGGTGAACTGGATTCTGTTGTCCGAGATTACGATCTCGGGGATCCCGAACCGGGTTATTATGTTTCTCCAAGGAAATTTTTGGCACTGGGTCACTGTGATGAAGGCTAGGGGTTCGAACTCAATCCATTTAGTGTAGTAGTCGATTGCGACGATGAGGTACCGGGGTTGTCCGGGGGCCATGGGAAAGGGGCCGACCAGGTCGACGCCCCATGTTCCGAATGGTCGATCCGCCGTTATGACGGTGAGCTGGTGTGGGGCGGCTTGATGGAAGTCGGAATGCATTTGGCATTTGTTGCATCTTTTGACTAGTTGCAAGGAATCCCTGATGATTGAGGGCCAAAAGTACCCAGCTCGGATGATTTTCTGGGCCAGAGTTTTGCCTCTGATGTGGTGGCCATAGCAGCCCTCGTAGATTTCGTGGAGTATGTACTCCGTGTCCCTAGGTTCAATGCACTTGAGTAGTGGTTACAAAAGTCCGCATTTGTATAATTGTCCTACTATTGTGGTGTAGTTGGACGCTTTCCATTTTATCCTTTTCGCTTCTTTGGGGCCTCCGAGTAATACCCCGTCGATGAGGTATTGGAGGATAGGAGAGATCCATGAGTCATGGTTGGTGACTAGGAGACCAACTGAGGTTGTGGTTGATATGGATGGTGTTCTGATTATTTCCTGGATTAGTGACCGATTTTCCAGCCCCAACTTGGTGCTAGCTAGCTTCGAGAGTAGATCTACCCTTGTGTTTTGTTCCCTGGGAACCTGTTGGATGGCTATTTGCTCGAATTCTTCTATTAGCTTTTTTACTTTAGTTAAGTATTGTAGCAGTAGGGGATCCCGTGTCTGGTAGTTTCCGCTGACTTGGGAGCTGACCACCTGGGAGTCACGACACACTTCCAATACCTTTGTGCCGACTTCTTTGGCTAGCGTTAATTCGGCCAAGAGAACCTCGTATTCGGCTTGGTTATTCGAGATCGGGAACTCATATTGGAGGGATTCTACGATGACGATTCCGTTCTGGTTTTCGAGTATTACTCTCGCTCCTCCAGAGTTGGTGTTGGAAGAGCCGTCCACATGTAATTTCCAGGTTTTTGTAGTAGAGTTTCCCGGGGTCATCTCAGCGATGAAGTCTACCATTGCTTGTGCTTTGATCGCGTTTCGACGCTCGAACTCGATATGGAATTGGGACAATTCCACAGACCATGCCAGCATCCTTCCCGCGAGGTCGGGCTTTTGTAAGACTTTCCTGACCGCTTGGTCAGTTCGGACCGTGATGGGATGGGCCTGGAATTATTGTCGAAGGCGTCGGGAAGCCGTAAGGAGTGTAAAGGCGAGTTTCTCGAGCCGAGTGTAGCACGCCTCCGCATTTTGGAGGACTTTGCTTATGAAATATACGGTTTGTTGGGCTCTGTGCTCGTCTTCTCGAACGAGCGCTGCCGCTAGCGCTTCCTCCGTTATGGATAGGTATAGGTAGAGAACCTCTCCTGTTTGGGGTTTAACGAGAATGGGTGGTTCTGCCAGCACTTATTTGAAGTATTGGAAAGCTTCTTCGCATTCCGCTTCCCACTTGAAGGGAATCCCTTTTTTCATGAGTTTGAAGAAGGGAATTGCCTTCTGGGCTAACGCACCGAAGAAGCGGGAGAGGGTGGTTAGTCGGCCGGTTAGATTTTGGATGTCTTTAAGGTTTTTGGGACTGTCCATCCCGAGGACGGCTCTGCATTTTTCGGGGTTCGTCTCCACCCCCCGCTGGGTGATCATGAACCCTAGGAATTTCCCGACTTCTATTTCGAAGGCGCACTTTGTCGGGTTAAGGCGCATTTGGTATCTCCTCAGGGTGTTCATCATGAGCTCGAGGTCACCGACGAGTTGTTTGCCAGATTGGGTCTTGGCAAGCATATCATCTATGTAAACTTCTAGCTTGGTTCTGGATAGGCCCTGGAATATTTTGTTGACCAGCCTCTGGTAAGTGGCTCCAGTGTTTTTAAGTCTGAATGGCATGACCGTGTAATAGTATGTGCTGTCGGGAGTGATGAAAGCTATTTTGCTTCGTCGGGTTGATGCATGGGTATTTGGTTGTACCCGGAGTAGGCATCCATGAAGCTGAGGTACTGGTGAACCGATGCGGCATCGATGAGCCCGTCGATGTTTGGTAAGGGGAAGGCATCTTTTGGACAAGCTTTATTTAAGTCCGTGTAATCGACGCACATCCGCCATTTCCTGTTTGCCTTCTTAACTAATACGACATTGACTAGCCAGGTCATGTAGGGTAGTTCCTGGATAAAGCCCGCATCGAGAAGGGCTTTAACCTATTTCTTGACCTCAGATGCTTGGTCTGGGGACATTTTTCGTCTTCTTTGGGTTACGGGCTTGGCTTTGGGGTCCACAGCTAGTCGGTGGGACATCAGGTCAGGATTTATGCCCGACATATCGTCGGGAGTGAATGCGAACAAGTCTCTGCTCCACTTTAAGAGACTTATGAGATCCTCGTTGAGGTCGTACGGAAGGTTCCTATTAATGAACGTGTACTCCTCCTTGGTTTGCCCTATCTGTAGTTTCTCCATGTCCTCCTCTGGTTCCGATCTAGGCTTCCTATCTTGTCGGGCGTCTAGGTCCCCTCTGGTGTTGTCGCATTCTACTGCAATTTCTCGGTCCCTGTGGATTGTTCCAATGGAGCCGTCGTCTGCTATAAACTTCATGAGTAAAAATTTGGTAAAGATGACGGCGGAGAGGTCGTTAATTGTTTTTCTTCCGAGTATAACGTTATAGGCCCTGGAGTCTTTGAGGACTACAAACTCGGATAGGATTGTCTTCCTCCGGCTTCCGGTTCTGATAGTGAGCGCGAGGATATGGAACCGTCTGGTTTGAGAAAGTTGTCCCCGAGTCCAGTTACCCCGTTGTTGTGTGTTTGTAGGTTTTCATTCTTGAGCCTAAGTTTGTCGAAGGCTCCTCTGAAGAGGATTTTGGAATCCGCCCCGATGTCGACGAGTATTCTTCTAACTAGTCTTGTTCCGATTTTTGCTGAGATGACGAACGGGGCGTCTTCCGCCGAGGTGCCGTGTTGGCAATCCTCGAGGAAAAATGTTATCGCATTGATGGTGATGATGGTCGGAGCTTGGTTTTTGACCGCTAGGACTTTAAGGTCCTTTTTCAGCGCTGATTTCGACTTCCCTGGTGTATCCTTGCCTGTGATAACGTTCACAACTCTAGTCGGGTCCATTTTCGGGCTTTCCCGAGGGGCTTGTCTTTGCGTCCTTGGGTTGCATCCTTCGCGCTCTGGTGATCTGTCTCTTTCGGTGCGTTTTGGTTCTCTAATAATCTTGGCGAACTCAAGGAGCTTACCGTCTCGTATGGATTGCTCCAGGGCGTCCTTTAGGTCGAAGCAGTCCTGTGTTCTGTGCCCGTATCTTCGGTGGTAGTCGCAATATAGGCTCTTGTTGCCGCCTGTTCTTTCTTTAAGCTGTCGAGCCTTTGGGAGGATACCCCGATCCACTATCTGGTGGTAGATCTCGGTGATGGGTGCTGACAAAGGAGTGTAAGTTGAGAATTTTCCAACTCTGGAGGGTCGGTTCACACTCGCCGGTTTGGGATGTTCCTTTTGGCTTACCTCTTCATCGTATATGTATTCCTAAGCGACGCTTTGAATCTCGTGCATGGTCCAAACTGGCTTGGTGGTGAGGTGCTTCCGGAAGTCCTCGTTCATAAACCCGTTGGTCAGGCAGAGGCTCGCGACTGAGTCCGTGAGCCCGTCGACCGTTAGGCATTCGTCGTTGAATCTGTCCAGGTATTTCTTCGTAGATTCGTCTTGTCTTTGGGTGACTCTTAACAAGCTGATGGGATGTTTAGCTTTGGTGATTCTAGCGGTGAACTAGGCCATAAATTTCCTCGAGATATCATGGAAGTTGGTTATGGACCCGTTTGGGAGGGCGTTGAACCATTTGATCGCCGATCCCGCTAGGGTTACTGGGAAGGCTCTGCATCGGACCTCGTCGGCGGCCCCTTCTAGGTTCATCCTGACCTCGAAGGTCGTGAGGTGTTCCTGAGGGTTCTTGGTTCCGTCGTACTTCATATTCGTGGGCTTGTCAAAGCCTTTGGGAGGTTTTGCTCTTAGTATTCTTTCCGTGAAGGGAGTGGCTCCCATTATCACGTGCTCGTTTCTTGTCCGTTTGGCTTCCCAGTGGGGTCGGTCATCATCCGTGCTATGTCGCTGTCCCGGGTCGCGGGAGACGCTGCGATCGTGCATTTTTTCATGTCGCCGCTCAGGCGGCCTGTCATGTCTGGTATTGCGATGGGATCGGTTTTGGAAGTTGCGTGGCTTCCGTGTTCCACGTGATACCGTTCTTCGGTTGCGACTCGGCCTTTGAGGTCCTGCATTCGGAGGCAGAGGTCTTGGATTATCTGGACCGCCTTTTTCCCTAGGCCGTCGGGGTTTCGAACCTCGGGCTGTTGGCGATTGTCCGGTCGCTACTGGGGTAGGGTTGGTTGGCGAATGGCACTGGCCACTCTGCGATGGTCGGGTGGGGTAGCCTCCCGACGCTTGGCATTTTGAGGGCGTGACTTACGAGGGCTTGGGGGTTGCTCCTCGGGGTTATCCGCCATTTCGTCGTGATGTTGCAAGTCCCCACAGACGGCGCCAATGTACAAGATGTCCCTAGTACAGGTTGTGAGGTGGATCACGAACTTGCAGGTCGAGGCGGATGTCAGATTCTCTGACTGGAGCAATGGGGTGGTACATGCAAAGACACTCTGACGCTCAAGTCAGAATGGATCTAAGAGGTATAAGGTGTGTATAGTGAATGACCTACCTGGGGGGCCTGAGGTCCCCTTTATATAGGTGGAGGTAGCTTATCTTATCTTATCTTGTTTCGTCAAGATAAGGGAGATATTCAAATTTGATTGTTAGTTATGGGATTGAGTGGGTTGATTTTGGGCCTTCTGGAAGAAGGGAGCGACCCGACTCGGAGGTGGAGTCGGAGGGTTGTTCCGAGTGGGGATCCGAGAACCGGATCCGTAACATAATCCTATACAAAATGTAAGGTGTGGCAGCATAGTAAATAATAATAATAATAATAATAATAACAATAATTATTATTATTATTATTATTATTATTATTATTATTATTATTGTTGTTATTATTATTATGTTAGAGAGTTATCAAAATTTATTATTTTTTACTATTAATTAATTATTAATATTTTAAAATATAAAATAAAGTATGTTGTTAGATTACTAAACTAAAAAAAATTAAACTAAAAAAATTAAATTAATAATCAAATAATAATAAAAAATAATAAATTCTGACTAACAACAACGACCATAATAACAACAACCGTGAATAATGATCATCTGTATCCAACAAAGAGGTCAAGTTCTAAATGTGCATGGCTGTTTTAAGATTATTAATTAGTGATTGAACAGTGTGTTTGGGAATAAAATTTAGTTCTCCCGAAATTTTTATTATGGTCTAAATTTGCCTAAATTGGCCAGTTAAAAGCAGCTAAACTAACGATTTCTGAAAGTCTAACCCTTCAAAAGATTAATTCTTTATTGTGCAAACTAGAGGCCTCAATTGTTACTAAAATATTGACTAGTTTATTTTGAAAACCTAACCAGCAATAAGTACACTACGTGAAACTAAATAGAGTTAAAAGTAATAATAGTTATATAACAATATTATCTGCTATTATATGTATGTAATGAATTTAACTTATTATACATGTCTCGAGATGGAAATACATAGATAAAAATATAAATGTAAAGACAAAAAGATGCTTGAAAAGAGAGATAGGAATAGAGACGATAAAAAAAAATACTTCTATTTTAGAGATAAAAATTTATAGAATTTTTATCAACTACAAAATAAAAAATTTAACAATGAAAAAGTGGCAAAATTTTTCAATTATTATTTTAGGCATTTTACCCTCATTTTAGTTTCATAATTTTTTTACTATCGTTCTTTTTAATTTTATAACTCCCTCTCTGTATGATCTATCATCATTACTTTTGTTTCCTGTCACAATTCTCTCTCTCTCTTCTTTTACTGTCACTACTCATTAGTCGTCACTATTACCCTTTCTATCGAACTCTGTTTCTCTGTTTTGATAGATCTTACACCGCTTTTTTACTATTACATTACTTTTGCCTTCGGACTCATTTGAAGGTGTACTATAAAAAAAATGTTGAGAACCGTCGGATTTAGCAGCGACGATTATCATCGAATTTAGTGTTGGATTTAGCGATAGATTTGATGAAAAATTCTTCGTGTCAAATAATTACCGGCGGATAGTGGCTTCCAACGATAAAACTGTCAGTAATTTTTGGCGGAAAACCACGACAAATGGGCACTAACTGTAGTATTGGATTTATCGTCGAAAGAATCCAACAGTAGACATGTTCAATAAAAACGCTGCGTTTTGGTATCCGAACCGCGTTACCGTCGAAAATATCCGTTGGTAAATCCAACGGTAATCGTGCCCTAAATTGGAACCGCGAACCCCTTCCCCTTCATTTCGAATTCGTTTTCTTGCTCTCACCTTCCTTTCTCTCTTTCTACCCTCTCACCTCGCAATCTCTCTCTAGCCCCTGCCGCTGCTGCAAAGGCCGCCGCCGCTGCTCCAAAGGCCGCCGCCGCTGCTCCAACCACCACCGCTGCTCGAAACGCCCCGTTCTCTCTTCTCTGTTCCCGACGCTGCTCGAACCGCCCACTTCTGTTTTCTCTCTTGTAATTGTTTTGCATTCCAGGTTTTCATTGAATCTATTTTCGCTTTGTTTCATTTCTGCTTAGTTAATTTTAATTTTATTTAGTTAGTTATGTTTAGTAATTAGTTTAGGTAGATTAATTTCGGTTGAAGTTGATTTTAGGTGGTTAGGTTATGATAATTTAGTTAGAATGATAGGTTTTGATCTCTGCTCAATGTGTTTGGAATTATTATCTGAGATTGCCAATTTTTTATGCTGAGATTATTTGAATTAGTCTGAATTCTTAATTATGCGTTGTACTGTTAATTTGGCTGATGAATTGTTGCTGAATTTGTTTGAGCAATACTTAACTGTTTGATGATTCGCTAGTTGTTGTTGCTTTATTAGGAAATTACTATTCGTTCGAGTTACTCTATTACTCTAGTGCTCTTTTGCCTTTATAATATATTTGATTCCTATATTGTTATTGGCCTAGTATAGTAGAGTATTGTTTTATGTTTGTTAGTCTTGTTAAATGATAATAGTGTTTTATGAAGTCCATTATTCAATAACACATTACTCTACAAAAAGATGAAGTAGCTATGTTTTATTTGTTGTTTGTAAAATGGACAGAAAATAAAAAAAAAGATGGCGGCATCCTCTGCCTCTGTTTCTGCCACCAACCCTGCTGATCCTAGGAGGTTATCGACCTGAGGGAGGAGGTACAGAAGCTAACACAAGAGCTTCACCAGTAGCAGGAGTAGTCTGAGTAGGGATATCGAGAGATTCTTACACATGTTGCCGCCAGCTTGGACCTGACGGAGAAGCTCAAGCAGCTGCGACACTAGATGGAGGAGTACAGCCAGCAGATGCACGCTGGAGGCAGCAGCGGTAGAAGCTGCTGGTGGGGCACTGATGGCAGCACCTACTCTGCCGCTTCAGCAGGGGGACCACGACGCGATCGCTGCCGCCACCGACGACAATTATCAGCATTTGTAAGGATTAGGGTTTTATGCATTTTTGTTTGTTTAGGGTACACTACTCCACTTTTGTGACATTTTATTGTATTCATACCATTTATTTTTAATAAAATAATTTGTTGATTTCTGCTAATTTTAGATCTCTGATAACAATTTCGTTAACAAGAGTTTTAATTTCATTTGACTATTAGTTGTGGCTAAACTGTGGCTAAACTGTGCCAAAAAAATTAAAAATAAAAATCCTACCGGTAGATGTATCGTCAGATCAATCCGACGGTAAGTTTTGGCGCCATTTCAAGTGAAATGGTGCCAAAGTTACCGTTGGATTAATCCGATAGTAATCATCAACCCAGGCTCGACAATCCATTGAAAACACTGATAGAAATTTCGCCGGTAATTAGCGTTGGACTAAAAAAAATTTGCTAGTAAGAGGTTTCTGGCGCTGTTTATACTGTCAACTACAGGACGACAATAAATCCGACGGTAACATACTTAGTGACAGATTTATTTAATTAATCCGACGATAAATCTGACGGTAACCAATATTTTTCTTGTAGTGGTGGATGGTGGTTTGGCGTCGATGATGAGGATACAAATCATATACTTTTTTCTTAAAAAAATATTATGTCTATTTTTATTAAACAAGATCGTATAAAAAGAATTCTTTTTATTTATTTCTAATGTCTCTTTTTTTGCCTTGTGGCCTCTGTATTTCTTTCTCAAGATGATACGTAAACAGAGTTATAGAAATACAATAGTGAAAGAGTCCGAAAGAAAGAGACAAGATAAAGAGTAAGAATGTGTTTTGTAATAGGTGGAAGAAAGTTTTAAATAGTTTGACGAAAAATGTTAAGGTTCTAACATTTTCTATCAATAGTAGCCAATATTTTAGATTTGTATTTTATTTGTATACTATTAGTTTAGAGTATAAAATTCAGAATTTATAATTTAGTATTTAGGATTTAAAATTAGTCAAATATTAATAAAAATAATAAATTTTATTAGATATATAGTATTATTCGTTATTATTTTACCTGTTAACTTTTCTATCTAATTTGATGCCTTTATTTCTTCTTTTATAACTACCTTAAAAGAATAAACTAAGAAGATAATTATTTTCTTTTTTTTTTTCTTTACAAAATGAAAAGCAGATTAACATACACAAACGTAATGTCTCTCTTTTATTTTTAGACATGAAACGTAATGTCCCTTAAGACGCTAATATATATTTGAGGGCAATTTACGCAACTAAATTGTTTGATCCTCAATATTACGCAAATACATTGTTTCAGTTTTTAATACGCAAATGCATTGTTTCTATATTTTATGTAAACCGCTACTGCCAGTAGCGGTTTACGTGTGAGTGTGTGTGTGTGTAAACCGCTACTGGCAGTAGCGGTTTACGTGTAAGTGAGTGTGTGTAAACCGCTGCTGGCAGCAGCGGTTTACGTGAGTGTGTGCGTGTGTGTAAACCGCTACTGGCAGTAGCGGTTTACGTGTGTGTGTGCGTGTGTGTAAACCGCTACTGGCAGTAGCGGTTTACGTGGGTGTGTGCGTGTGTGTAAACCGCTACTGCCAGTAGCGGTTTACGTGTGATGGTTTGCCTATATAAACCGTGGTTGCAGCCGCGGATTATGTGTTTAGTAGGTTTCAGGAGTTTTCTAGAGAGAGGAAATTGTAGAGAGAAGTCAGAGCAAGTTGTGAGCGGGTCCGAGGTTCCTCAGCGGCGACTTCTGGCGAGTTATCATGGCAGGCAGGAACCTGTACCGACTGAACGGCGTTGCGCATATTGCCGGTTCTATTGGTGACGAGGTTAGTTAATATTTATTTTTTTTGTAGTCTTTGCATATCTTAGTTAGAAAAACGGTAGGTTAGGTAGAGGAATTAGAATTTATAGATTAGTCGTTGTATCCTGAATTTAGGGTTCGCATGCTAGGATGTTAGTTCACTAATCTTGGTTTAGTGTTTTTAGTTTTTCTTGGTTAATTATAGATATGCCTAGTTACCTGAAATTTAATTCCATTCAATGAATGTTATGCCCGCTAATTAATGTTGGTTTAGTTTAGGGAACGGGATAGTTGACATTAGTGAATTATTATAGTTTGTTTAGGATATTTGTATGATATGAAGTTTTAAATTTAAATTCTTTACAATATTTTAAAATTTCTGGATGTTAATAAGTAAATTATTTGTGTTGTCATTTTCCCTATCGTGAGTAGGAAATTTTTTTTAAATATTATATAGGAGAATTTGCTGATGTTTTAAGGTATTCGTATTCGGTTAGATATGGAAATCTGTTTAAGGATAGGAGAATTTAATTGGACTCTGTTTTCGTTTGTTGTTCTGTGCAGCCCAATAGGTGTATATACAGTGTGAGGCGGCAACAGAATATGCCCATGCATGAAAGGATCATCCCGTATTTAGAGCGGGCTGGATTGTACCATTTGGCTAGGCTAAATAGCCAATGGTTCTGGTTGGATGAGCCACTCGTTAGTGCGTTCGTTGAGAGGTGGCGTCCTGAGACGCATACGTTCCACATGCCTTTCGGAGAATGCACAGTGACATTGCAGGATGTGGCATTTCAGCTAGGGCTTCCTGTGGATGGGGAGGCTGTGAGTGGTTGCCTTGGTGAGTTTGAGACATACATGGAGGGTGGCCGACCAGCTTGGGAGTGGTTTGAGGACCTATTCGGTGAGCGGCCCCCACCGAATAAGGTCAAGCAGATGACAGTACACTTTACATGGTTCCACGAGAGGTTTAGGGTGCTACCACCAGATGCGAGCGAGGAGACTGTCCGCATATACGCACGGGCCTACATCATGATGCTGTTATCGACTCAGTTATTTGGGGACAAGAGTGCGAACCGGGTTCATATACGATGGTTGCCATTTGTGGCAAACCTTGATGGCATGGGGAGGTATAGCTGGGGTTCGGCCGCTTTGGCGTGGCTGTACCGATGTATGTGTCGGGTAGCAAACAGAAATGTGACTAATCTTGCGGGCCCGCTCCAGTTACTTCAGAGTTGGATATTCTGGCGGTTTCCGTCTCTTAGGCCGGCCGGGTTTGAGGTTTTCTCTTTCCCGCTGGCATCAAGGTTTGGGTTATGCTTTTTTGAGTTTAACAAATTTATTTGGCATATTTTAAACTTGGTGTCTCATATGACTTAAATTTAGGTGGTCTGCCTACTTACCTCCTAATGATGGAAAGGAGCAGAGGGTCATTAGGTATCGGCTTGCATTGGATCGACTGACCGCTCGTGATGTAAGTTTTATAGCAGCAAGAGTTTTACTTTTTGTTTGATCTCTATTCGTGACTAGATATATACTTGTTATTGTAGTCCTTGATGAGTTCTTAAATTTCAGATTGTGTGGGAGCCCTACTCCGCGCTTGATGTACTTGCCGTGGTCCATCCAGAGATACTTACAGAGGAGCACAGTCGCATGTGGCGAGCCGTGACTGCCTTGATATACTTTGCGGTCATCGAGTGGCATCAGGTTGACAGGGTTGTTCCACAGCTGGGCGGAGTACAACATACCCCCGAGGATGCTTTGAACGTAGACTGGCTGCATGCTAAGGACGGTAGGGGTGGCGATAGGTGGTTTCCCCACTACTATCAGAAATGGCATGAGCATTGGGAGAACCGACTTGATGCCGTCATTTCCATTGAGCGAGTGGCAGATCCTGGCCCATCTGCAGATTACCTAGATTGGTGGTACCGAGAGGCTCAGCGATTCCTTAGCCCTGGGGCTGCATTTGCCGATCCTAGAGGCACCCAGATACCTCCGGAGGCATATCAGAGAGGATCCTCCCAGGTTCCACGCAGATCACAGCTACCTGATATGCCGGACAACCGTCGTGTTGAGAGACGCCGTCGTGTTGGGACTAGGGACACCGGTCGAGAGTGGAGGTGGTTACATGATGCGATGCAGGAGGATGACGCAGGCGGAGATGCTAGAGCTGAGGTCGATCACCGTGTTCGTCGGGCTAATGCCAGACGTGGGAGAACTCCGGATGATACACAGCACGCAGGCGGAGTTAGTGGGACCGCAGCGACTGAGGCTGGAGGGGATACATTCACTAGCAGAGCTTATTCTCAGATGCCGGAGTTCACACCGACCATGACTATGGATTTAGATGATCAGCTGGTCAGTCCACGGTTTTATGCAGACTTTGCTGAGTTGATTGGGAATGATGCTGGCACGTCGAATGTGCAGTTTGGTGGCCAGTCTTACCAGCAGCAGATGCCGGATGTGCAGATGGAGACCGGAGCTTACCAGCCACATATGACGGAGATGCATTCCCAGCCACATGATTATCAGGGTCAGTATGGGGTAGATCTGAACGTGCCTGCAGGTAGTCCGTTGGATACTTGGTTCACTATGGGGGGCACCCCCCAGTCCGCCTACGGGTTAGACCCTCCACGTGATGATGTTGGACAGGAAGCAGCCCGACCGACTCGAGTCAGACGTCCGGCTCGATGTGGGACAGGATCTCATCTCCTTGGTGACTTTCATGATGTTGCGAGGGATGATCGCGATGGTTAGCACCATGTGTTGTTGTTTTTTACTTCTCGCTATGTAGTTTATTTTCTGATTTAGGACTTTTATGTTTTTTATATTTGTATGACTGTTATATTGGGTACTTGTTACTTTATGTTTTATGCCCGTTGGGCCTTGTTTTTAGTCTTGTTGGAAGGACTTTTATATTGTTAAGTTTTTTACTTTATGATTATGTTGGGCCTTACTTTTATTTAGTTTTTTATATTCTTTATCGATCTGTTAGCTAAGATGGAAATTAAGCACAATATCTCTACAAAAGTGAAACACAACTACCGATACTATCATTCACAAGAAAAAACAAAAAGACTAAAAACTCATAACTGATAAACGAAATAAGTAAAGATAAATCTACATCCCACTAGTTGAACCTCGCTGAGGGCAAACCCGTCGGGTATGACCGGGCTGCCTGCACAGACCACACCTCTTAGGTCGGCTGGTGTCGGCTTCGTCCATGTTGTTGCGGATGCGGGTGGACCGTGGTCGTCCTTCTCTAGCCCTTCTCATGCCCGGATCGGGTATAACCGTCGGCCCGTCATATGGTGGCCAAAGCCCCTCTGGAATACATGGTGAAAAGGACATCTCATACACCTTAAAGACCTCAGACATGGTGTACACCTCATCAATATAAGTTGCCCAATCTAGGCGTGACTGCGCACAGCATGCGAGGGCATGGCAGCAGGGGTAGTGCAGCGCCTGGAAGTATCCACAATCGCAGGTGCGATCCCTCAGAGAAACCCGATAGCTACCCAAAGAGAATTTCCCGGTGGGAGTCGTCTCAGCCACAGTATAGTCAAGCTGATGCCTATCAAACACTGTCACCGTGAAGCACCTCGATTCCTTCAGATTACGCTCAATGGCCTTAACTACTGCCTGTGAAAACCGGTGCCCGGACCCTAACTGTGCCTCTGCCGTCTGGCCACGGACAACAAACAACTCGGCCAGCCGGAGATATGTCGACTTAACCAAAGACGTCACCGGGAGGTTTCTTGTGCCCTTCAAGACAGAGTTCACACACTCAGAGATGTTGGTGGTCATGTGACCGTATCTTCTCCCACCATCCTTATGCTGTGTCCACCTCTCATAAGGCATTCTGTTTGCCCATTCGCACATAGCCGGGTTCTCCGTCCTCATTATATCAAACCAATAGTCAAATTCTGCTTCCGTCTTCGCATACGCGGCATTTACCAACCACCTCCGCGCATCCTGCCCCTTGAAAGTGAGGGCAAAATTTGCAGCAACATGCCGAATACAAAATGCCCGATAAGCATGCGGGGGTAGCCAACCACTATCGGGGCTCTCTAACGCAGCCTTGATGCCGTTGTGTCTGTCAGAGATCACGAGAATACCTTGTTGTGGAGTGACATGCCTTCTAAGGTTCGATAGAAAGTACGACCAAGAATCTGCGTTCTCTCCCTCCACGAGTGCAAACCCAACAGGCAAAATGTTTGAGTTACCATCCTGTGCGATCGCCAACAACAACGTCCCGCCATATTTGCCATACAGGTGTGTGCCGTCGATGCTTATCAGCGGCTTACAGTGGCGGAAAGCCTCAATACACGGAGGAAACGTCCAGAACATCCGATGAAAGAAAACTCTATCCTCGTCAACTTGGTCACCCACCCTAACCGGGG
Source organism: Arachis hypogaea (assembly GCF_003086295.3). Classification (NCBI taxonomy): domain Eukaryota; kingdom Viridiplantae; phylum Streptophyta; class Magnoliopsida; order Fabales; family Fabaceae; genus Arachis; species Arachis hypogaea. The sequence goes on from NC_092049.1 coordinate 14,540,398, forward strand.
ACGTCTTCAATAGAGCAATCGAACCTTCCATCGTGCATGTGACTCCAAGGATCCACCGAGGCAGATCTGCATATGACTCCTCCCAATCACCATATATTTGCGCTACTGCCTTCTGCTTCGCCAACCACACCTTCCGATAACTAGGCATGAATCCATAAGTCGCCTCCGTGGCCTCTTGCAACACCTTAATAGACACCGACGCATCAGCTCGAACCAATGGATAGATCCTCGCACAGATAACATGATAATCAAGCTGCTTGTGGTCGCTTGATATCGATGTGGCCATACACGTGTGCGGACCGTTGTACCTCCTAACCTCCCATGTGCCCTTCCTTTTCCGCATGACTATCCGAATCAACCACGTGCACCCGTTACCAAACTCCTTGCATCTCCCTTGGTATTTCAGGTTGTCGGACTCCATAACCTTGTACTCAACTCCACGCCGAATACTGTAATCCTTCACACTCAACACGGCTTCCTCTTTACTCTGGAAGGATTGGCCAATCTGAAATTCAGACATATTTGTCCCATCATGCATCCCCTGCCCCTCGAATGTTGCATCAGCATTCTGCTGTTGGCCGATGGCTTCCAAGTTCAAAGAAGAGAGGTGGGGAGGGTACTCCTGTGTTGCAGAACCGGAACATCCATGGGCTGAACGTCCGCCTCTTGGAATATCATCATCACTGTCCCCACCAATATCGACAGGCTCCTCATCCAAATCATCGTCAAACAGTGCATTCTCAACCCGATCCGGTCCGGCATCGCATTCAAAATCAGGAACAACAGGACCAACATATGCATGAACAGCCCCAGCACGTTCGGGCTCCGAATTCGGAACTGCCACTGCTACCACAGGCATCGATGTTGAGGCACCACCGGCTGGGATCGACTGAGGATTTGGGGCCGATGCCCCTGAGCTATCCACACCATCTTCCAACTTTGCAAACAGCTCAGTTACCCTCACCTCCGGAAAACTACGCCTGCAGTGAAACAAGACATGCAAGTCTTCATCCGACCCGATCACGAAGGTCTCATATCTCACACCAGTTGAGACAACATCAATGGGAATCTTGTAAAATAATTTTTTTACCCACTTCGTCCCACACACACCGAGCTTCCGTAATATGCTTTGCTTAATCTCCGCCAACGTATTCGAAGATCGAATAAAAACACTAAGCGGTTCTCTATCTGTGAATTTTACACCATGCCTTTTGCTCTTTTGAATTTTTCCAGAGCAGTGAACCAGAGCCACAAAACTATCCTCTCCCTCCATTTGTGAATAACACTCTACTTCTTCACATTTGGTCCCTCTCTGGTTTATATAGGCAGCCCCATTCACACACACTCACGTAAACCGCTGCTGCCAGCAGCGGTTTACACACACTCACTTACACGTAAACCGCTACTGCCAGTAGCGGTTTACACACACGCACACACACACGTAAACCGCTACTGCCAGTAGCGGTTTACACACACGCACACACTCACGTAAACCGCTGCTGCCAGCAGCGGTTTACACACACTCACTTACACGTAAACCGCTACTGCCAGTAGCGGTTTATACACACACACACTCACACGTAAACCGCTACTGGCAGTAGCGGTTTACATAAAATATAGAAACAATGCATTTGCGTATTAAAAACTGAAACAATGTATTTGCGTAATATTGGAGATCAAACAATTTACATGCGTAAATTGCCCTATATTTGACGTGATGAATAAGTATATGGTTTGTTTTTTTTAGTTGGATGTATTAGATAGTCTCTAATCTTAAGTATTACATCACATAATTACACACATCAACTACACACGTATTTAAAGATTTTATCCATTATTTAGCCATTACCAATATTTGAACCCGGGTGTGTGATTCATGAAGCAAAGAAGGTGGAGAGGAAAGTGAAAAGGCCATTTATCTAAGGCCCATAGATAGATAGCATAAACTTGCTGGCTTTAATGGGCCTTTTGGGCTCTTCCCAGTTCCCATTGTAATGCTATCACATTATAATATGCAAACCCACAACTATGACCGCCAATGTTTTTGGATTGGACCTCGTCCAAAAAAATAAATAAACAAAATGCACGCGATTCAGTTGTCTTTTTGGTCGGTAGAGATTAATGATTAGCCTTAATGGTGACACTTCCAACCAAAAATATGAAACCTCAATGGTTAATGCTGACACTCGTTAAGGTCTGGCCAAAAAAGAGAAAACTTGTGGTAGTGGTACATTACATTGTATTCAAAATTAATAAAAAATCATATTTTATTATGTAAGAGTCTAATGGCAGAACTTATATTAAAGCGTCACTTTTTTTTTTTTTTTGCCCTTTTTTAAGCAGAGGTGGTATTAGTTATGCATAAATTTAGTGCAACTTATAGGGCAAATAACCTAAAAAAAAAATGAAAATCAAATTTATATGGATCCCGTAAAATAAAAAATGCTACATGCATGTTTTCATACATAAATTCGTATAAATCGAATTAGATTAAATCGATTTAATTCTTTTAGTGGTAAATCAAATTAATAGAATTTGAACTACTATGATTTTAACTAAATCGAATGAGCTTGAATCGATATAATATAGTTTGAAGTGTACTCATGATAAATCGAATCTGTAGATTTCGAATTACATCCATAGTTTTTGCTCATAGTAATTTGAATTAGGTGGATTCAAATTCGGCATTAGTAAATCGAAATAGGCTGTTTCGATTTACTTGGAACGATGGATATTGGTAAATCGAAGTAGGGTGTTTCGATTTATTCGGTGTATACCTATATAAAGCATTCGAAGTCACATGCTTCAAATTACATTTCACCTCATTTCAGAAAAAATTTTCACTCAAAAACACCCTGAGATTCTAACTGCGGAAATAGAAGACGACCCAAACCGTATCTATCGGTTAGACGCGTCGCCCATATTACTGGTTCTATCCATGAAGATGTTAGTTTCCAAAATTGAATATCTTTAAAAAATAAATAGTGGTTTGTGATGTTAAGTCGTTTAGAATTTCATTATGTGCGCTATTGAGATTTTTAAACTACAGATGGTAGTTTTGCAAGTAATTTAGTATTTGTTAGAATTTTAATAGTACAAATGCAAGGTGAAATAGTGTTAAACGATGCTTAGTTAGAGTAGTAATTAATTATATTAGAGATTTTTTGGGAGTTTAGGATTTACTAATATAAGTTTCGAATGTTAGATTAAATGGGCAGCAGAAATTTGGCAAGAATTTAAATTAGCTTAATTTTTTAAATTTAATTTAATCCCTAAAGATTAGGTTAACGAGCAGTAATTTAGTTTATTCTTATTTTAGTTAAAATTAATTTAGTTTGGGTTGAGAAAAATTCTTAGTGAATTTAATTTATTTAAAGTTAATGTAATTTAATACTTAAATGTTAGTGTTTAAATTAATATAATTTAATTTAGTTTGTTTTTATAGTTTATGTATTGAATATTAGATTAATTATGTACTGTTAGAATTTAATTTAATTTTGTTTAATACAACTTAATTAAATTATTTATTGTCAGGTTATCTAGGTTATCTATGTTCAGGGATGCAACAAAATTTACATTAAAATTTAATTTTAGTAGAGTTGTCCACTTTAGGGCATTAGGGATTAAAGTTGGATATGATTTTGTTAAGAAGGGCCTGGATTCCGTGATAGTCTTTTGGTGAATTGGTTTGTTAATTGTGACTGTTCTAAAAGAATTTTTTTTCATTGTTGTGCAGCCACATCGATGTGTCACTAGCATGAGGAGGCAGCACGGTATGCCCTCGACGACAGGATCATACTGTACCTGCAGATGGCCAAATTAGCCCATCTCGCGAGGATCAACGACCATTGGTTTAGATTCGATGAGTCACTGGTCAGTGCATTTATCGAACGGTGGCGGCCCGAGACTCATACCTTCCACATGCTGTTCAGAGAGTGTACGATTACGCTTCAAGATGTTGCATACCATTTAGGTCTTCCCATCGATGGACAGTATGTCAGTGGTTACCTGACAGACTTCGAGCAATTCATTGATGGTGGGCGATCTGCATGGGATTGGTTTTAGAAATTGTTGGGTGTGTTGCCTCCGGCGGACTACATCGACAAGTCCACTGTGAAGTGTACTTGGATGCAGGAGACATTTAGCCACCTTTCTAACGACGTAAGCGAGGAAGGTGAAATAAAACTGTCGACGACGGTGAAATAAAACTTGCAAATCCTCGTCATTGCCTATCACAAACGAGTCATACTTCTTCCCATTACGAACAACAGATCCCTGTCAACAAGGCTCATAGAAGGTTTGAGAAAGTCACTCAACGGATCTTTATTAGTGAATTTTATTCCCGGTCGCATTTTTTTCTTAATCCCTTTGTAGTACACAAGAACTAGAAAACTCTCTTCACTAGCCATTGTCAATTTACCCTCAATTGAACACTCCACGTTCTCACCCTACTTATATAGAACACGCATACTAAGTAAATCAAATTTACCCAATTCGATTTAATGATATGCATTTGTTCCCTATTAAATCGAATAAGGTAGATTCGAATTATAACTCTAAACCCACCATCGTAAATCGAATCACTATCATTTGAATTGTATGGATGAACGTCCACCAACATAAATCGAAACACCCTTTTTCGAATTGCATGGATTTAAGTTCTTCAACATAAATCGAATAATGTTGATTTGAATATCATGAAAACTTAATAAATCGAATTAGGTTGTTTCGATTTATATTAACTGAAGGTAAATCGAAATAAATTGCTTCAATTTATATAAAATTATGGCACCCACGTAACGTTTTCCATTTTAGGGGATCCATGTAATTTTCTACTCAATTCATTTCTTTATGTGATTTCCCCATAACAAAGTATACTAATTAATTAATATTCCATATCTTACTATACTAACTAATATGCTTTTACTAATTATAATTAACTTTTAATTTGATGAATATTTCTGATCATAGTTGCTATCCATACTCTCTCGCTCAAAGTTGTCCATTGTATTCCTCTTCCATTGTCACCCTTCAACGCAATTGCGCTATCCTCATTGCTCTCACCCTATGTCTTTAGACATATCCCTCAAAATTTAACCTTGTTCTCACTACTACTTTTGCTTTTTAGTTCAATCGATAATCCATTAGGTCATATCTTTGCTGTTTTGTCACCTTTTCCTATGAGATTTGCTTGTCGTAGCTTTTTTATAAAGTTATGATTCCTGTTCTGGCCCAACCCAATTAAGACCAAATACCACTTTGCAAACTCACCCGACTAAGCCAAGGTGTTCCCTGTGTGATGAGACCCCCCAGCGAAGATTTGGACAACTAGTGGTTTGGGACAGCTGGCAGAAGCTTCCAGACACAGGGGCCCAAATAAAAGGGCCCACCCAATAAGCATGAATAAATGGGAGGGACCTACCCCTTTGGTGCACGAATTCTCACACTTCGTACAACTAAACCAGCAAGTACATTGGGTCGTCCAAGTAATACCTGAGTGTGTCAAGGTCGATCCCACAAGGATTGTAATTTGAAGCAAGCTATGGTTATCTTGTAGATCTTAGTCAGGCAGATAAAAGAGTTGTTTATTTGTTTAATTCGCATGAAAAGAAAATAAATAAAACGTTACTCAGTTGATGATGAATACAATGATAAGAAGATGGTTAAGGCTTGGAGATGCTTTGTTCTTCTAGATTAATCCGGTCTTACTGTCTATTCCAACTGTGAATGATTTCTTCTATGGCAGGCTGTATGTGATCAACGCCTTTCTTAAGGGATCGCCAATGCTCCTCCAGATCTGAACCCTAGGGTTAGTGCGGATTCAGTCTGATTGAAGGTGAAGCTCTTGCAGTTTATTCTCTTTTGTGATCCTACTCAAAATGCCACAGACAAGGTCAAATCTTCCAGATCAGAGGATGATCGCCTTTGGTTCTAGCCTCTACCACAAAGACTCTAATCTCCCCATACAACGGCTGAACTGGTGTCTCGAGAAGTCCCCAACAAAGTTGTGGATTAGCCGTCTAGGAGATGTATAATCAAACTAGTGGTTCATCATTGTCCGATAAAAGACTCACTCTAAACCACTGTAGAATGAGATAACCTTGTGCCAGTTCAACACATTCATAATGATGAAGAACGGATATACATCTTAGAATAGAGAATCAAACACGTATTGAGATAGAACAGTAGCACTTTATTAATTCATAAAACTCAGCAGAGCTCTTCCCCTCAACCTAGGAGGTTTAGAAACTCATACTGATAGAAAATACAATGTGGAAGTCAAAAATATGGCAAAAGAGGTCCCCAAAAGATGTAAAAGTTCTCAAATAAATACTAGACTAATGACTAAGGATTACATAAAAAGGATAAAACAGTCTTTTAGTGCTAAAATCCACTTCTGGGCCCCACTTGGTGAGTGTTTGGGCTGAGCTTGATTGAGATCCACGTGTTAGGAGGCCTCTAGGGTGTTAAACGCTGGCTAGGGGTCCTTTATGGGCATTGGACGCTGGACGCCAGAATAGGGCAGGAGGCTAGCGTTGAACGCCAGTTTTAGGCCTTTAATTCTGAAGCAAAGTATGAACTATTATACATTGCTGGAAAGCTCTAGATGCTAGCTTTTCATAACCGTTGAGAGCGCTCCGTTTGGACTTCTGTAGCTCCAGAAAAGCTCTTTTGAATGCAAGAAGGTCAGATCCGGACAGCATTTATAGTGCTTTCTCTGTTTTTGAATCAGACTTTTGCTCCAACTCCTCAATTTCAGCTAGAAAATACCTGAAATTGCATAAAAATTCTGTTTTATCTAAAAATTTTAGGATTTCTCAACCTCAAGATCATCCATGTTAAATCATTAAAAAATATAACTGAGAGCGCAGAAGCGTCTCTTCATTCGAGAGAATGATTGAGATCAAAGAGCTTGGTTCTTGTGGTTCTTTGATCTTCTGTATCCCTGATAGGGCTGAATCACAACTCCACTGTGAAAAAAGAGCTATGGATGTGAGTTTGATGTGTTGGAGACCAAAATTCTGAAGTCATTATTTATATTTGAGTGTGACACTCATTAAACCCTAAAACTCAAATAAAATAGTATATATAGTTTTAATCTCATTTATCCAAGTCAAAAGTAATAATGACTTATTTAATTCAATATTTATGACAATAAATGAGATCACCGTTATATAAGTCATTTAATGTGAAATTACCTAATTTGCGATTATAATTAATATATGTATTATCCATAAATATATTAAGAAATAATAATTTTCTAACAATCTTCCATTTGGGATATACATATATATTTTTCTGAGATAATCACATCTTATAAATTTTATGTGCACATATGAATGTTATTTTCCTGATTACTTTAATAATCTGGTCTGTCTCATATATAAGTTATGAAATTATTGCAACGAAACCACGATGATTGCCATACTAAAATACTCAACCACATAGATCAAATTTGGATGAGAAAATTCAGAAATTACATGCAAAAATGATCTCATACATGCCTATTTCCAACTGGTCCAACTTAAATAAAAATTATACAGATGAAACTGCAAGGGCAATGCCCAGGCTCCTATCCTCGGCAGGAGAAAGGTGGCAACGAGCTCAACAGCGACGGTAATGGGATAAGCAGCGATGGCGACATGAGCTGTGAAGGAAGATGAAAGTTGTGAAGGGGTAGGCAGCGATGGACTCAGCAACAACGATGACGGGAGCTATGAGGATTTTTGTGAAGAAGTCGAGAAGAAGAAGACTCTGGGTGAGGATGACTGGGTTTCTCTTGCATGGCTATAGAGTATGGACTGAAGCTGTGAATCACTGAATCTGTGACGTGAGACAAATCCTTATTCCTAAAAAGTATTTATATATATATATCTGGGGCGGGTACACCCTAAACCCAACCATGCCCTGTTCTAAGCAAAATTAGCCCCGACTCGGGTCAAGTTATTACCCTCCCTAACCGAGTATGAACGGATTGGGTACCTGCGTATTCGGGTACTCCTGCCAAGTCTAATCACGTATTGATGCTCTATTTGTTAAGGGTTTATCATTAGCCAATGAATTGCTACACACACAAAGCGAGATTCTAATTCCTAATAGTTGTTTAAGCGGATGAGTGGGATGATCACTCAACAAATTCAAATTGATTAAGACGAATACTAATTATTTTTAATATTTTAATATTAAAAATTTTAAAAGTTTAATTTTAATTATAACTTTATAAAATATTTATAATAATTAATATATATTTTATTTAATTTTTTAATAAATTTTTTATATAATTTTATGTATTATCCCATACCAAATACAAAAACATAACTAATTAATTATTATAATAAGGTTTCAAGAGAGCACTGATATATAAGGGACCGGATAGCATTAAATATATAATCAAGAATTGTTGTAAAGGTAAAACTACCGGTCTCAAAAACTTAAACCAATAAAAAATATAATATTAATAATTATATTTTTAATATTTTTTAAATATGAACTTCTTTTAAGTTTATTTGATTTTTTGTATAAATTTTTTTAATTTTTTATTTTATTTTATATTATTTCTTTTATTTTTAAGATTTACCAAAAATCAAATTCTAGATTTTTAGACATAAAATTTTGATATCATATTATAAAACTATTCATCCCAAAAACTTAAACTAATAGAAGAAGATAATATTAATAATTATATTTCTAATAAAAATAAAGTATGTTTTATATTTTTATTTTTTATGATTTTTTTAAATACTTCTAACATTTAATTTTATTTAGTTTTATTTTTAATTCATTCAATTTTATCGTTTAATATTTTCGATTTGTTTTAGAATTATCTTTAGATGTTTTTTATTTTATCTCTGGTATTATTTTAGATAAAATTTGTACGGTTGCTCGGGTACCGGACGATTCGGGAAGATCCTTCGGTTGGTGAGGTGGGGTATCGCCTTGTTCCGGGTTGCGGAGTTGGAGCTGGAGTAGCCGACTTCCCGAGATCTTGGTGTGGAGAGGGGGTGTCACCTGCAATGACACTCTGACGCCCAAGTCAATAGAGTGTATAGGTGATGTGAGAATTTGGTGTAAGGTGACGTATCTTGGGGGAGGGGTAGGACCCTCCCCTTATATACCTTGTCAGAAAAGTGGGCCCCATAGGAGAAGGCCTCCTTCCAGGAAGTTTCCTTCTCTCCAGCTGTTATGCAGCTGGCAAGGAGGGTGCGTGGCCCGGTCGGTAGACAGGCGGGTGCGATGACCCGCCCAACCGGGTTGGTAGGTCTTCGGGCCAGTCGGTCTCCACACCTAGCTGGGCTGGGTCGTAACAGTGCCCCCAACGCGCCAGCAATGGTCGTGAGCACCGTTGGTGGCGCGTTATGTTTTCTCTCGTGCGTTGTTGCTAGGTCGGCCGCTCGTGAAGAGGGCGTGCCTCTTGTACGCGTGTCTGTTTGTTGCTGGGGATAACCTTTCGTCGCCTCGTTCTTCGCGTCAAGCATTTAATGCTCATAATGGGTTATTTCAAAACCCTGCGTGCAAAGACTATTTTACCCTTTCCCTTCGCACTTCTTGAGTCAGTTTCTAATCTTTCTAATCCCTCAGTCAGTTTTCGTTTTTCCCTTCCACTTCATTTCCTTGTTCGTTCTGCTTTCATCTTCTTTATCTTCAAATCCTCCACCACAATCTTTGCATTCCTGCGCATTTGTTCCCCCTTACTTTCTTCCCAGCCATCGCATTCGATCCTGGTAAGCACTCATCCCTCGCTCTCTGTTTCATGTTCATTTTATCTTCATTGTCTATGCTCCTGTATGCATGCTGCTCTCCTGATTTGACTTGTATATTGGATGACATTAGTGTTAGGTAGGTGCATTAGGGGGGTTACCATTCCAGGGCATTAGTTTTTAGGCTTTTACTTAGGATTTGCTTCGGCCATGCTTGGTTTCAGTTATTGAATAGGCTAAATGTAATTTCTGGACCTTTTTTGAACTCTCGACCTCGTAGACTAACCGAGTGGTGCCCCCACTGTAGGTATGCCTCGTCACGTTTCACGAGCTTCCTCCTCAAGCGCGGGTTACGACCGATATGCTTGGGTGACCTCCGACGTGAAAGACTCCCCAAACCAAATGGGCGAGGAGGAGCTGACCGAGTTCCGTCAAGCCGAGTACTTGTGCGGCAGGACCGACGAGGAGTCTAACTATGATGTTTTCGTCCCCGCCCCTAACGAACGGTTATACGAACTCAACCTCCACTCCCCTTGAGTTGCCGACTGGATCTGGTTCTACAAGGCAATATTTACCCAATTGGGGTTCGCATTCCTTTCTCTTCTTTCCAAATGGCGCTCCTTAACCGATGCTCCGTGGCGCCGTCGCAGCTGCATCTGAACAGTTGGGCTTCCATCCGCTGTTTTGAGATGGTGTGTGAATACTTAGAGCTGTCGGTGTCCGTCAACGTTTTTCTTTATCTTTTTAACCTAACGAATCCTTCCAAAGAAGGGAAAGCAAGGAAAGGATTCATGTCTTTCCAATCTGCCCAGGGTCGGAGAATTTTTGGCTTGTTTGAGGACTCTTACCACGGTTCAAGGACAAGTACTTCAAGGTTCGCCCAGTCAAAGGTCGCCATCCCTTCTGGCTATCGTTGGAGGAGTAGCGCCTCATCCCGACATATTGGAGTTTTGGGGCGGGGTCCAATACCTTTATTAAGGTGACATACAAAGGGATGTCCACTATGGACAAAAAGATTGCCGACGTGTTGTTGGCTGTTTTTGGGGAAAACCATGTGAATCCCTATCTCCTTATGGGTGACCGGGAGATCGCCAGAAATTATATTTGTAAGTAGCTTTAACTTGCATTTCTTGCGCTACTGTGGCTTTGATTTGTTATGTCGATTTCACGACTAACCTGTTTCACCATTTTGTTGCAGTGGAAATGTCTGCCGAGGTGACAGGCCTTAAGAATTTATATAACACCTTTCTGGCTGGCGACAGCGATGAAAAACAGCTGACGGGAAGCAGGAGGCCCCACCTAAAAATAATGAGGACTAGGCAGTATCTCCACCCCATGACGTCGAGATGCCGGACCAAAATACTGATGAGGCGCATGCCTCTCCCGTTCATGACGAGGTGGATGGTACCGACGAGGGCTCGACCTTCAACCCACAACTTGAGGAGGATGATGTGAAGGTTATCCACAACCCAAAGAGGAGAAAGTCTTCCTCCATCCCTGAAGGAGTCCTCACTGTGATGGAGAGGAACTTTGATGCCGAGAACTTTATAGACTCCCAGTTGCTTCCCGGTACGGAGGAGTATTTCCATGGCTCGGATCTCCCTGGGCAAGTGAGGTGGATGTACCGTTCTCTTATCTGTGGCACCGCCATAGCCAGGAAGGCCGAGTTTGAGCTGTCGTGGATGCAGTCGGTGCAGAGGAGGCTTGAGTCCTCTGTTAAGGCCAACAATCAATTTAAGGTGCAAGTTGAAACACTTCGGGAGCAACTGTCCAAAGCGGAGGAGAAGCTCAAAGCTGCCGAGGAGAAGGCCGCTGTTGCTGAGGAGAAATTGAACATTTCTGATGCAGCCATTTCCCGGCTAATCGAGCGGGAGCTGACCTTGGAGAGCCAGCTTAATGCGGCGCAGGGTCGGGTGGCTGCTTTGGAGAAAGAATGCGATGAGACCGTCTCATCGGCTAAGACTGCCCAAGCCGAAGCTGAAGAGTTTAAGAAGAAGTACAAAGAGACCGTGAAACAGGGAAAGACTGCCATACTGATGACTGAAGAGGCCCTTAAAGCCCAGGTGAAGATCATGGCACCTAACTTCGACACATCGGCGATCGGGGTCTTTAAAACCATTAAGGACGGCAAGATTGTCGATAAGTCGAAGAAGTGATCTCTGTACTCTTGTATGTAATTTTATTTTTTGTGGATCTTGTCGTGTAGTTTGATGAACTTCGTTGTTGTGCATGTTGGATCTTGTAATTTTAAACTGCTTAAGTAGCCGCCTGGTCGGCTTATGGTTACAGTTTTTCCCCACTTACTCGGTAGTGCATTTTCGTTCTATTTTATTACCGTTTTGTTGGTATTGGCTTGTCGCTTGCGTTGGTTTACCGTTGCATTGGTAATTTGATGAAGCCAAGTCGTGGCTTCACTAACGCTGCAGCCGTTTGTTAAGGCGTTAACTTAGTTGGTTTCCGGGGTGATCAGTCCCGGGGTACCGTGTCGTTGCCTCATTTAACCTGTATCATAAGAAATTTGTTGTTGTGGGATGTATAAATGGGGAAAAGTAAATTTAACAAGTGAACATTAATCAGCAACTGAACAAATCTATTGCAATGATAGGTATTTAACAGAAGTAAATTATTTGATGATAAAGCGAAAAACACGGGTCTTACTGAGCCGGTCAGGTCACCTATTCGGCGTGTTGGGACTAGGAATAAAATCTTCTTAAGTTACCCGCGTTCCACGTTCTCGGGACTTCCTTGTCGTCGAGTCTTTCCAATTTGTAGGCGCCCTTACCGATCACCTCTTTGACCCTGTAAGGGCCTTCCCAGTTAGCCGTCAGCTTACCTTCCCCCTGAGTCGGCATCCCGATGTCGTTGCGCCGCAGGACCAGGTCATTTTGTTCGAATTCTCTCCTAAGTACTTTGGCGTTGTAGTGCAGGGCCATTCTTTGCTTCAGCGCTACTTCCGACAAATGGGCCATCTCTCTCACCTCGTCTACTAGGTGTTTCTCTACAGCTTCCTCTACTCCTCCCAGAAGCAATCGTGGGCTCGGCTCGCCGACCTCTATGGGTATCATAGCATCCACCCCGTATGTCAGGTGGAATGGGGTTTCCCCTGTGGACGATTTCTGGGTTGTGCGGTAGGACCAGAGGACGGAGGTGAGTTCGTCAGCCCATGCCCCTTTTTTTTCTTATCATGCCGCTTTTTGAGGCCTGACAAAATGACCTTATTTGCGGCCTCAACTTGGCCGTTTGTCTGGGGGTGTTCCACAGATGAGAACTTTTGCTTTATGCCCAAACTGGTGAGGAACTCCACGAACTTCTTATCAGTGAATTGCGTCCCGTTATCTGAGATAACGACCTCAGAGATGCCGAATCGAGTTACCACTTGTCTCCACATAAACTTTCGACAATTGGATGAGGATATGCTGGCCAGTGGCTCAACCTCTATCCACTTGGTATAGTAATCGATAGCGACTATAAGGTACTTGACTTGCCTTGGACCGACCGGGAAAGGTCCCAGGAGGTCGATTCCCCAATGTGAGAAAGGTCAGGAAGACGTCAATAGGCTTAGTTCGGTTGCTGGCGCCTTGTGGAAATTGTCGTTCTCTTGGCACTAGACGCATTTCCTTACGAATTCTTTGGAGTCCTTCATCATGGATGGCCAGTAATACCCTGCTCTGATGAGCTTTCTTGCTAAAGCTTTGCCCCCGATGTGGTGACCACAGCACCCCTCATGGACCTCTCTGAGCACATAGTCCGTTTGGTCGGGATGCAAGCATTTCAACAAGGGTTGGCTGATTTCTTTTTTAAACAACTGGCCCTGTATGATGGCATCCTTGGCCGCTTCCAGCCTTATCATTTTGGCCAGCTTGTCATCGCTGGGGAGCCTTGCCTTCTCCAGAAAATTAATGATCGGGTCCATCCAAGAGGGTTCTGATTGAGTCAACTGTAGGACCACAGATGGTTCTTTTACCAAACCTTGAATGAGAGACCGGTTGTCGGCCCCTAGTTTTGTGCTTGCTAGCTTAGACAGGAGGTCTGCCCGTGTGTTTCTTTCCCTCGGAACGTGTTGGATCGTGACCTCCTCGAATTGATTGCTCAACTCTTTGACCTTCTCCAGATACTTCTGTAAGAGTGAATCTCTGGCCTGGTAAGTTCCATTGACTTGAGAGGTAACGACCTGCGAGTCACTGCACACTTCTAGCCTTGTGGCTCCGACCTCCCTGGCCAGGATCAAGCCACCCAGAAGGGCCTCGTACTCCACTTGATTGTTTGACACCGAAAACTCGAACTTGATCGACTGTTCATATATGACTCCGGCTGGGCTTTCCAGGATGATCCCGGCACATCTGAACGTTTGGTTGGAGGCACCGTCCACGTGGAGCTTCCACCTTATGTTCATTTCCTCGTTTGGGTCTCCCGTTACTTCTACCAAGAAATTGGCCATGGCCTGCGCCTTAATCGCATGACTGGGCTCATACTGCAAGTCATACTGGATAGCTCGATAGCCCAAGTCATGATTCTTCCTGCTAAGTCGGGTTTCTGGAGTACCTGGCGGATTCCCTGGTCCGTTCTTACGACCACTTGATGACCCTGGAAGTATTGTCGTAGTCTACAAGAAGAGGTCAGGAGCGCAAGTGCCAACTTCTCTAATTTGCTGTATCTCAACTCTGCTCCTTGCAGCGCTTTGCTCACAAAGTAAATTGGTTGTTGGATCTTTCCTTCTTCTCGCACTAAAACTGCCGCCATCGCTTCATCTGTTATGGCTAAGTACAGGTATAGTGGTTCTCCGACCTTAGGCTTCCCAAGAACAGGTGGTGTTGTAAGAATCTCTTTGAAATGCTTGAATGCTTCTTCGCACGCCGGGGTCCATTCAAATGCTATTCCTTTTTTCATCAGGTTAAAAAATGGTAGCGCCCTGGCAGCTAGTGCATGAAAATTACTTCACACTATTTAATTCCGCACAACTAACCAGCAAGTGCACTGGGTCGTCCAAGTAATACCTTACATGAGTAAGGGTCGAATCCCACGGAGATTGTTGGCTTGAAGCAATCTATGGTTATCTTGTAACTCTTAGTCAGGAAAACAATTCACTTATCAAATTGAATTACCAAAAATAAGAGAGTATGAAATAAATACTTATTATGCAGTAATGGAGAATATGTTGGGGTTTTGGAGATGCTTTGTCTTCTGAATTTCAGCTTTTCTCTTGTATTCCTCTTCCCTCATGCATGCAAAAGTGCAAAGTTCCTTCCATGGCAAGCTCTATGTAAGGTGTCACCGTTGTCAATGGCTACTTCCCATCTCCTCAGTGAAAATGGTCTAAATGCTCTGTCACAGCACGGCTAATCATCTAGAGGTTCTCGATCATACCGGAATAGGATTTACCATCCTTTTGCGTCTGTCACTACGCCCAGCACTCACGAGTTTGAAGCCTGTCACAATCATCCTATCCCAGAATCCTACTCAGAATACCACAGACAAGGTTTAGACTTTTCGGATTCTCATGAATAACGCCATCAATTCTAACTTATACCACGAAGATTCTGATTATGGAATCTAAGAGATACTCATTCAATCTAATATAGAACGAAAGTGGTTGTCATGCACACGTTCATGGGTTGAGGAAGGTGATGAGTGTCACGGATCATCACCTTCTCTATAATTAAGCGCTAATGAATATCTTAGATAGGAACACGCATGTTTGAATGGAAAATAAAAGTACTTGCATTAATTCATCGAGACGCTGCAGAGCTCCTCACCCCTAACAATAGGGTTTAGAGACTCATGCCGTCAAAGAGTACAAAGTTCAGATCTAAAATGTCATGAGATACAAAATAAATCTCTAAAAGTTGTTTAAATACTAAACTAGTAACCTAGGTTTACAGAAAATGAGTAAGCTATGATAGATAGTGCAGAAATCCACTTCTGGGGCCTACTTGGTGTGTGCTGGGGCTGAGACTTAAGCTTCTCACGTGCCTGGGCTGTTTTGGACGTTCAACGCCAGGTTGTAACCTGTTTCTGGCGTTGAATGCCAGTTTACGTCGTCTATCCTTGAGCAAAGTATGAACTATTATATATTTCTGGAAAGCCCTGGATGTCTACTTTCCAACGCAATTAGAAGTGCACCAATTGGACTTCTGTAGCTCCAGAAAATCCATTCCGAGTGCAGAGAGGTCAGAATCCAACAGCATCAGCAGTCCTTTTTCAGCCCGAATCAGATTTTTGCTCAGCTCCCTCAATTTCAGCCAGAAAATACCTGAAATTATAGAAAAATACACAAACTCATAGTAAAGTCTATAAATATAAATTTTGCCTAAAAACTAATGAAAATATACTAAAAACTTAACTAAAACATCCTAAAAACTACATGAAATTAATCCCAAAAAGCGTATAAAATATCCGCTCATCAAAACACCAAACTTAAACTGTTGCTTGTCCCCAAGCAACTAGACAAATAAAATAGAATACAAATAAGTCACGAAGCAATAATATCTCAGAGTTCTTGAGTGAAGCTCAGATTCTAATTAAATGAGCGGGACTAGTAGCTTTTTGCTTCCGAACAGTTTGGGCATCTCACTTTATCCATTGAAGCTCAGAATGATTGGCATCTATAGGAACTCAGAATTCAGATAATGTTATTGATTCTCCTAGTTCAGTATGTTGATTCTTGAACACAGCTACTTTATGAGTCTTGGCCGTGGCCCTAAGCACTTTGTTTTTCAGTATTACCACCGGATACATAAATGCCACAGACACATAATTGGGTGAACCTTTTCAGATTGTGACCCAGCTTTGCTAAAGTCTCCAATTAGAGGTGTCCAGGGTTCTTAAGCACACTCTTCTTTTTGCTTTGGACCTTGACTTTAACCGCTCAGTCTCAAGTTTTCACTTGACACCTTCACGCCACAAGCACATGGTTAGGGACAGCTTGGTTTAGCCGCTTAGGCCAGGATTTGATTCCTTTAGTCCCTCTTATCTACTGATGCTCAAAGCCTTGAATCCTTTTTATTACCCTTGCCTTTTGGTTTTAAGGGCTATTGGCTTTTTCTGCTTGTTTTTTTTTTTTTTGCTTTTTTTTTGCAAGCTTTGTATTCACTGCTTTTTCTTGCTTCAAGAATCATTTTTATGATTTTTCAGATTATCAATAACATGTCTCATGTTCATTATTCTTTCAAGAGCCAACATATTTAACATTCAAGAACATCAAATTCCACAGACATATACTCTGTTCAGGCATTCATTCAGAAGGCAGAAAGCATTGCCACCACATGTAATTAATTAGAATTTCTTTTATTAAAAACTCGAAAAATATTGCCTCCTTATTCTAAAAAAAATCTTCTATTTTATTCATGTTTAATGATGATGAGAGAAATAAATTATAGCTTAATTGGAGATAAAATAACTACTAATTACTACTATAACTACTAAGGTAAAACTCAAATAAGAACAATCATCACAGAGTTAAGGTTAAGATTAGAGCTCAACAACCTTGAGTTTGGGATGTGGATGTTCCTCTAGTCTGTGGAGTGCTTGGTCCTTCAAGAGATAACTTCTGACGCTTCAGTTCCTTTAAGTCACGCCCTTGCTCTTCTTGTTCCCTGAGCAGTTTGCAGAGCATACTGTTTTGATTTTGCTGTTCTTCCTTTATTTGGTCCATAGATTCTTACAACTTGGTGACAGATGCTTCAAGTTGTTCCCAATATTCAAATTGAGAGACTTCCGGGAGGAATTCTTACGTCCTCCTCTTGATGGGGTCATCCTGTATTTGTTGTTTTTCTATTGTGGTTTTAGTGATTGGTTGCTCCACTGAGATGTACTCTGTTATTCCCATCCTCACTCCAGCATCTTTGTAGAGCATAGAGATTAGGCTTGGATAAGCCAACCTGGCATCTTTGGAGTTCTTGTTTGCAAGTATGTAAAATTCAGATGGAATCAGTTGATGAACTTCCACTTTTTTCCCAACATAATGCAATGGATCATCACTGCTCTTTTAACAGTGACTTCAGAACGGTTGCTAGTGGGCAATATAGAACGCCCAATGAAGTCCAGCTATCCTCTGGCGACTGGTTTGAGATCTTCTCTCTTGAGTTGATTTGGGACACCCTTGCTGCTGGTGGTCCACCTGGCTCCAGGGATGCATATATCCTCTAGAATCTTATCCAGGCCCTTGTTTGTTCTCATCATTCTCCTATTGAAGGAGTCTGGGTCATCTTTCAGCTGAGGTAGCTTAAAGATCTCCCTGATTTTGTCAGGGTGGATGTGAACAATCTTTCCTCTGACCATAGTCCTATAGTCATAGAGGGCAATTCCAGATATTCTCTGCCTGTCTGTTTGCCACAGATTAGCGTAGAACTCCTGAACCATATTCCTTCCCACTTTTGTTTCAGGATTAGCTAGGACTTCCCAGTTTCTGCTTCGAATCTGCTCTTGGATCTCCGGATATTCATCTTCTTTCAAATCAAACTTGACTTCCGGGATCATTGATCTTAGACCCATTATTTTGTGGTAATGGTCTGAATGTTCTTTGGTTAAGAACTTCCCTTGATTCCAAAGTGGTTTTGGAATACTCTCTTTCTTGCCTCTTGGAGTGGGTTATTTTCCTTTAGGAGCCATGATCTTAGTGGGTATAGTTCAGTGATCACGGTTAAACACACCAAACTTAGAGGTTTGCTTGTCCTCAAGCAAAAGAAAAGAAAGGAGAGGGATAGAAGGAGAGCTAGTGTCGAATGGTGGATGAGAGGAGGGAGGCCGAAAGTGGATTTAAAAGGGAGGGGGTGGGTTTTCGAAAATTTTAAAAAAGATAAGATAGAAGATATGATTTATAAAAAATAAGTATGATATGAGAAGATGTGATTTAAAATTTAAAAGATATGAAAGATATTTGAAAAAGATAAATTTGGATTTTAAAAAAGATAATGTGGAGATTTGAAAAAGATATTGATGAGTTGAAAAGATTTTAGAAGGAAAAGAGATAAATTTGTTTTGGAAAATTTGAAAAAGAGTTGGATTGGATTGAAAAAGAATTTGTGTTTATGGATTAAGATACATTTGATATTTTTAAAGTAGGGATTTTAGAAATTAGGGATTTTAGAAATCAGGGTTTGTAACATGTTTATGCAAGAAATCATGAATTGAAACATGAAAATTAAAATTAAAATGAAAAATATGAAGTAAAAATGAATTTACCTCCTCCCCACCATCCTGGAGTTAAACGCCCAAACGCTGCATGTTTTGGGCGTTTAACGCCCAATTGCTGCTTCTCCTGAGCGTTCAACGCCCAGCTGTTGCTTCTTTCTGGCGTTGAACGCCAGGAACTCCTTTGTCACTGGGCGTTTTTCTGAATGCCCAGGACGCTGTAAATCTGGCGTTAAACGCCCAGAAGGAGCTTCTTTCTGGCGTTTAACGCCCAGATAGCTATCCTTACTAGCGTTCAACGCCCAGTGGATGCTTCTTTTGGGCGTTGAACGCCCAATTGTGCCTCTTACTGGCGTTTTCTTGGCAGTGAGCTTTTTCTCTCTGTTTTGCGTGCTGAATCCTTCTGTAACCCTGTGAACTTATGCAATGGACTCTTTACCTTATTAACAATGAACTTTATATAAATAAATAAAATCAAGAATAGGGCAAAATGCCAGAGAAAGTGATGCCAATGGCTGGGTTGCCTCCTAGCAAGCGCTTCTTTATTGTCTTTAGCTGGACCTTGCTAAGCTTTTTAATCTAGCCTCAGCCTTGAGCATTCTTGCTCAACATTACCTTCAAGATAGTGCTTGATTCTCTGTCCATTAACAATGAACTTCCTATCAGAGTCAATGTCTTGAAGCTCCACATAACCGTTTGGTGATACACTTGTAATCACATATGGTCCCCTCCACCGGGATTTCAGTTTCCCGGGGAATAGCCTGAGCCTAGAGTTAAACAACAGAACCTTTTGTCCTGGTTCAAAGATTCTAGATGACAGCTTTCTGTCATGCCATCTTTTTTATTTCTCTTTATAAAGCTTGGCATTTTCGAAAGCAGTGAATCTGAATTCCTCTAGCTCATTCAGCTGGAGCAATCTTTTTTCTCCAGCTAGTTTGGCATCAAAGTTTAGGAATCTGGTTGCCCAGTAGGTCTTATGTTCCAGTTCCACCGGCAGGTGACAAGCCTTACCATACACAAGTTGGTATGGAGAGGTCCCTATAGGAGTCTTGAATGCTGTTCTGTAAGCCCACAGAGCATCATCCAAGCTTCGTGCCCAATCCTTTCTACGGGTACTTACAGTCCGTTCCAGGATTCTTTTTAGTTCTCTGTTAGAAACTTCAGCTTGCCCATTTGTTTGTGGATGATATGGAGTCGCCACCTTATGGCGAATCCCATACCGGACCATGGCAGAGTAAAGCTGTTTATTGCAGAAGTAAGTGCCCCCATCACTGATTAGTACCCTAGGGACACCAAACCTGCTGAATATATGTTTCTGGAGGAACTTCAGTACTGTTTTAGTATCATTGGTGGGTGTGGCAATAGCCTCTACCCATTTTGATACATAGTCAACTGCCACCAGAATATAAGTGTTTGAGTATGATGGTGGGAAAGGCCCCATGAAATCAATTCCCCATACATCAAACAACTCAATCTCCAAGATTTCTTGTTGAGGCGTGGCATAACTATGAGGAAAATTACCAGCTCTCTGGCAACTGTCACAGTTACGTACAGACTCTCGGAAATCTCTGTAGAGTGTAGGCCAGCAGAAACCACATTGGAGGACCTTGGTGGCTGTTCGCTCACCTCCAAAATGACCTCCATATTGTGACCCATGGCAATGCCATAAGATGCTCTGTGCTTCTTCTCTAGGCACACACCTACGGATTATTCCGTCTGCACATCTCTTAAAGAGATAGGGTTCATCCCACAAGTAGTACTTTGCATCAGAAATTAATTTTTTCTTTTGTTGCCTGCTGTACGCCTTGGGTATGAACCTTGCAGCTTTATAGTTTGCAATGTCTGCAAACCATGGTGTTTCCTGAATGGAGAACAAATGCTCATCCGGAAAGGTTTCAGAGATCTCAATAGAGGGAGAGGGCGCCCCTTCTAATGGCTCTATTCGGGACAGATGATCAGCCACTTGGTTTTCTGTCCCTTTTCTGTCTCTTATTTCTATATCAAACTCTTGCAGAAGCAATACCCATCTTATAAGCCTAGGTTTTGAATCCTGCTTTGTAAGTAGATATTTAAGAGCAGCATGGTCAGTGTACACAATCACTTTTGATCCTACTAAGTATGATCTAAACTTGTCAATGGCATAGACCACTGCAAGCAATTCCTTTTCTGTGGTTGTGTAATTTTTTTGGGCATCATTTAAAACACGGCTAGCATAGTAAATGACATGCAGAAGTTTGTCATGCCTCTGCCCCAGTACTGCACCAATGGCGTGATCACTGGCATCACACATTAATTCGAATGGTAATGTCCAGTCAGGTGCAGAGATAACTGGTGCTGTGACCAGCTTGGCTTTCAGAGTCTCAAACGCCTGCAGACACTCTGTGTCAAACACAAATGGCGTGTCAGCAGCTAGCAGATTGCTCAGAGGTTTTGTGATTTTTGAGAAATCCTTTATAAACCTCCTGTAAAATCCTGCATGTCCCAGAAAGCTTCTGATTACCTTAACATTAGCAGGTGGTGGTAATTTTTCAATTACTTCCACTTTAGCTTGATCCACCTCTATTCCTTTGTTTGAAATTTTATGCCCAAGGACAATCCCCTCAGTCACCATAAAGTGACATTTTTCCCAGTTTAAAACCAGGTTGGTCTCTTGGCATCTTTTCAGAACCAGTGTTAGGTGATCAAGACAGGAGCTGAATGAGTCTCCATATACTGAGAAGTCATCCATGAAGACTTCCAGAAATTTTTCCACCATATCAGAGAAAATAGAGAGCATGCATCTCTGAAAGGTTGCAGGCGCATTACACAGCCCAAAAGGCATCCTTCTGTAAGCAAATACTCCAGATGAATATGTGAATGCTGTTTTCTCTTGATCCTGTGGATCTACTACAATTTGGTTGTAGCCTGAATAGCCATCCAAAAAGCAGTAATAATTATGACCTGCTAGTCTTTCTAGCATCTGGTCTATGAATGGTAAAGGAAAATGATCCTTTCTGGTGGCTGTATTGAGCCTTCTGTAATCAATACACATGCGCCACCCTATAACTGTTCTTGTAGGAACCAGTTCATTTTTTCATTATGAACCACTGTCATGCCGCCCTTTTTAGGGACAACTTGAACAGGGCTCACCCAGGGGCTATCAGAAATAGGATAAATAATCCCAGCCTCTAGTAATTTGGTGACCTCTTTCTGCACCACTTCCTTCATGGCTGGATTTAGCCGCCTCTGTGGTTGAACCACTGGCTTAGCATCATCCTCTAATAGGATTTTGTGCATGCATCTAGCTGGGCTTATGCCCTTAAGGTCACTTATGGACCACCCAAGAGTTGTCTTGTGTGTCCTTAGCACTTGAATTAGTGCTTCCTCTTCCTGTGGATTTAAAGCAGAGCTTATGATCACTGGAAAAGTATTATCTTCTCCCAGAAATGCATATTTCAGGGATGGTGGTAATGATTTGAGCTCGGATTTAGGAGGTTTTTCCTCTTCCTGAGGAAATTTCAGAGACTCTTTCAATTCCTCTGAATCCTCTAGATCAGGTGGAACATCTTTAAAGATGTTTTCCAGCTCTGATTCGAGACTCTCAGCCATGTTGATCTCCTCCACCAAAGAGTCAATAAGATCAACTTTCATACAGTCTTTTGGTGTGTCTGGATGCAGCATGGCATTGACAGCATTCAACTTAAACTCATCCTCATTGACTCTCAGGGTGACTTTCCCTTTTTGGACATCAATGAGAGTTCGTCCAGTTGCTAGGAAAGGTCTTCCTAGAATGAGAGTAGCACTCTTGTGCTCCTCCATCTCCAGTACTACAAAGTCAGTGGGAAAGACGAATGGCCCAACCCTGACAATCATGTCCTCAATCACGCCTGATGGGTATTTAATGGAGCCATCAGCAAGTTGGAGACATATCTGGGTTGGTTTAACTTCTTCAGTTAAACCAAGCTTTCTGATGGTGGATGCAGGTATTAGGTTGATGCTTGCCCCAAGATCGCATAGAGCTGTCCTGGTGCAATTACCTTCTAATGTGCATGGTATCAGAAAGCTTCTGGGATCTTTAAGCTTTTCTGGAAAGTTTTTCAGAATGACTGTACTGCATTCTTCAGTGAGGAGAACTCTTTCAGTTTCTTTCCAATCCTTCTTATGACTCAAGATCTCTTTCATGAACTTGGCATAAGAAGGTATTTGCTCAAGTGCCTCTGCAAACGGAATCTTTATTTCAAGAGTCCTGAGATAATCTGCAAAGCGAGCAAATTGCTTATCCTGCTCCTCTTGGCGGAGTTTTTGAGGATAAGGTATCTTGGCTTTATATTCCTCAACTTTGGTTGCTGCAGGTTTATTTCCTACAGAAGTGGTTGAAGAAGCCTTTTTAGAGGGGTTGTCATCAGCACTTGTGTGTGTCTGATCCCTCACTGGCAATTGAGTGCCAGGGTTGGAAGCTGGAGTGACGTTAGACGCCAACTCCTCATCTGTTCCTGGCATCTGAACGCCAGAACTGTGCTTCCTTTGGGCGTTCAACGCCAGTTCCTTGCTTGTTTCTGGCGTTGAACGCCAGTCCTGAGCATACTTTGGGCGTTCAGCGCCAGCCTTCCACCCAATTTCTGGCGTTTTAGTGCCAGAATTATTTTTCCCCGGGCTCTTACTGTCCTCAGATGGAATTTGGGTAGTTTGCTCATTTCTTGGCTTCCTGCTGCCTTGAGGTGGGGTATTTAATGTTTTTCCACTTCTTAATTGAACTGCTTGGCATTCTTCTGTTATTTGTTTTGACAGCTGCTGCTTTGTTTGCTTTAATTGTTCTTCCATATTTATATTAGCCATCCTTGTCTCTTGTAGTCTCTCCTTGAATTCGGCTAACTATTTTGTTAGAAAATCCAATTGCTGATTGAATTCAGTAGCTTGTTCAGCAGGACTGGGTTCAGTAGTTACTGTTTTAGCCTCTTCTTTCATGGAAGGTTCGCTGCTTAAGTACAGATGCTGATTTCTGGCAACTGTATCAATGAGCTCTTGAGCTTCTTCAATTGTCTTTCTCATATGGATAGATCCACCAGCTGAGTAGTCTAGAGACATCTGAGCTCTTTCTGTAAGCCCATAATAGAAGATGTCTAGCTGAACCCACTCTGAAAACATTTCAGAGGGGCATTTTCTTAGCATCTCTCTGTATCTATCCCAGACATCATAAAGAGATTCATTATCTCCTTGTTTAAAGCCCTGGATGTCCAGCCTTAGCTGTGTCATCCGTTTTGGAGGAAAGTATTGATTCAGAAATTTTTCTGTCAGCTGTTTCCATGTCTTTATGCTAGCCTTAGGTTGGTTATTTAACCACCTCTTAGCTTGGTCTTTTACAACAAATGGGAACAGTAATAATCTGTAGACATCCTGATCTACTTCCTTATCATGTACTGTGTCAGCAATTTGTAAAAACTGTGCCAGAAACTCTGTAGGTTCTTCTTGTCGAAGACCGGAATACTGGCAACTTTGCTGCACCATGATAATGAGCTGAGGATTCAACTCAAAGCTACTGACTCCAATGGAGGGTATACTGATACTACTCCCATATGAAGCAGTGGTGGGGTTAGCATATGACCCCAGAGTCCTTCTAGACTGTTCATTTCCACTTAGATCCATGATGGAGAAAGGGAGATGATGTAAAATAGAAAAAAAATATATTTATTTATTTATTTCGAAAATAAAATAAATTAAAATAAAATAAATAAAAATGGGTGAAGATTTTCGAAATATGGAGAGAGAGAAAGAAAAAAATGGTTAGGAAGTTTTAAAAAAGATATGATTGAAAGGATTTGATTGGAAAAGATATGATTAGAAAAAGATATGATTTTTAAATTTGATGACTAATTTAATGCTAATTTTTTTGAAAATTATGAGTAGAATAAAGAAAAGATATTTTTTGACTTTTGAATTTTATAATGAAAGAGAAAAACACACAAAAGACACACAACTTAAAATTTTTAGATCTAATGCTCCTTGTTTTCGAAAATTTTGGAGCGAAAACACCAAGGAACACCAAATTTAAAAATTTTAAGATCAAAACACAAGGAAGACTCAAGAACACTTTGAAGAATCACAAGAACAACAAGAACATGAAGGTAGAACACCAAACTTAAAATTTTTAGAAAACCAAAATAAAATTTTCGAAAACCAAAGAAAAATCAACAAGAAAACACCAAACTTAAAGTTTGGCACAAGATTTAATAGAAAAATTATTTTTGAAAAAGAGGATTTTGAAAAGAATATACCCAATTACCAAGAACACAGACTAACGCTCTAGCCAACTGAGTTATGAATGTAACACTTGTTTTGAAGAAGTATTTTTAAATAACTAAGAATGAAATATTTTTTTTGAAAACTAATGTTTTGAAAAGGCACAAGAAAAACAAAAAAAGAAACAGAACAAGAAAAACTAAAGATCAAACAAGAAAAATAAACAAGAACAACTTGAAGATGAAGAAAGAATAAAGAACACAAATTTCAAAAATTAAAAGACAAGGACAAGCATGCAATTGACACCAAACTTAGAACATGACACTAAACTCACGAAATAAATTATTAAAGAAAAATAATATTTTTGAAAAAAAAAATTTTTTGAAAAGAATATAAAAGACTCTGACCCAAAAGACAAAATTTTCCTAATCTAAGCAACGAGATTCACCGTCAGTTGTTCAAACTCGAACAATCCCCGGCAACGGCGTCAAAAACTTGGTGCACGAAAATTACTTCACACTATGTAATTCCGCACAACTAACCAGCAAGTGCACTGGGTCGTCCAAGTAATACCTTACGTGAGTAAGGGTCGAATCCCACGGAGATTGTTGGCTTGAAGCAATCTATGGTTATCTTGTAACTCTTAGTCAGGAAAACAATTCACTTATCAAATTGAATTACGAAAAATAAGAGAGTATGAAATAAATACTTATTATGCAGTAATGGAGAATATGTTGGGGTTTTGGAGATGCTTTGTCTTCTGAATTTTAGCTTTTCTCTTGTATTCCTCTTCCCTCATGCATGCAAAAGTGCAAAGTTCCTTCCATGGCAAGCTCTATGTAAGGTGTCACTGTTGTCAATGGCTACTTCCCATCTCCTCAGTGAAAATGGTCCAAATGCTCTGTCACAGCGCGGCTAATCATCTAGAGGTTCTCGATCATACCGGAATAGGATTTACCATCCTTTTGCGTCTGTCACTACGCCCAGCACTTGCGAGTTTGAAGCCCGTCACAATCATCCTATCCCAGAATCCTACTCGGAATACCACAGATAAGGTTTAGACTTTCCGGATTCTCATGAATAACGCCATCAATTCTAACTTATACTACGAAGATTCTGATTATGGAATCTAAGAGATACTCATTCAATCTAATATAGAGCGGAAGTGGTTGTCATGCACACGTTCATGGGTTGAGGAAGGTGATGAGTGTCACTGATCATCACCTTCTCCATAATTAAGCGCTAATGAATCTCTTAGATAGGAACACGCATGTTTGAATGGAAAATAAAAGTACTTGCATTAATTCATCGAGACGCTGCAGAGCTCCTCACCCCCAACAATGGGGTTTAGAGACTCATGCCGTCAAAGAGTACAAAGTTCAGATCTAAAATGTCATGAGATACAAAATAAATCTCTAAAAGTTGTTTAAATACTAAACTAGTAACCTAGGTTTACAGAAAATGAATAAGCTATGATAGATAGTGCAGAAATCCACTTCTGGGGCCCACTTGGTGTGTGCTGGGGCTGAGACTTAAGCTTCTCACGTGCTTGGGCTGTTTTGGGCATTCAACGCCAGGTTGTAACCTGTTTCTGGTGTTGAACTCCAACTTGTAACCTGTTTCTGGCGCTGGACGCCAAACTGCAACATGGAACTGGCGTTGAACGCCAGTTTACGTCGTCTATCCTTGAGAAAAGTATAGACTATTATATATTGCTGGAAAGCCCTGGATGTATACTTTCCAGCGCAATTGGAAGCGCGCCAATTGGCTCCTGTAGCTCCAGAAAATCCATTCCGAGTGCAGAGAGGTCAGAATCCAACAGCATCAGCAGTCCTTTTTCAGCCCGAATCAGATTTTTGCTCAGCTCCCTCAATTTCAGCCAGAAAATACCTGAAATTACAGAAAAATACACAAACCCATAGTAAAGTCCATAAATATGAATTTTGCCTAAAAACTAATGAAAATATACTAAAAACTTAACTAAAACATCCTAAAAACTACATGAAATTAACCTAAAAAAGCGTATAAAATATCCGCTCATCAGCAGCCGACGCCCCAAGGAACCGTGATAGCGCGGTGAGCCTCCCTGTCAACCTTTGAACGTCTTTGATGCACCCCGGACTCTTCATCTGGAGTACTGCTTCACACTTTTCCGGGTTGGCCTCTACCCCTCTCTGGGTTATCATAAACCCCAAGAATTTCCCTGCTTCCATGGCGAAGACACAGTTAAGTGGGTTGAGTCACATGCCGTGTTGTCAGAGGCAGGCAAATACGTTTTCCAGATCACCTACGAGATCATCAGGTCGGGTGGTCTTTACTAAGATATCGTCTACATATACTTCCACCGTTTTTCCTATAAGGTCGTTGAATATCTTATTCATCAACCTTTGGGAGGTGGCCCCTGCATTCTTTAGCCCGAACGGCATCACCTTGTAGTAATATGTTCCTCTTGGCGTTATGAACGCCGTCTTCTCCTCGTCTGGTCGGTGCATCGGTATCTGATTGTAACCAGAATAAGCATCCATGAAGCTCAGATACCGATATCCCGCCGTCACGTCGACGAGCGCGTCTATATTGGGGAGGGGGTAGGAGTATTTGGGACATGCTTTGTTAGGATCAGAGTAATCTACGCACATCCTCCATTTTCCATTGTGCTTTCTAACCAGAACTATGTTCGACAGCAAAGTCAAATAATCGAGTTCTCGGATAAATCCCGCTTCGAGAAGGCTGGCCGTCTGCCTGGCCACCTCCTCTGCCCTTTCTTGTGACATTTTCCTTCTCCTATGAGCGACCGCCTTGGCCTCCGCACTGACGGCCAATCGATGCGATATGAGCTGGGGGTCTATCCCCGGCATGTCGGCTGGCGTCCAGGCAAATAGGTCACCGTTAGCCCTGATCATTTCCATTAAAGGTTCCTTCAGGTCATGTGGGAGATTCCTGTTCACAAAAGTGAACTTTTCCTCTATGTCGCCGACCCTGAACCTTTCTAAGTTCCCTTCCGGTTCGGGTCTGGGTTTGTCGCCGACTCTAGCGTCCAGGTCGACGAGGAATACTTCCGATGCTTCTTTCGATTTCTTCCTTAACGAGAGACTGGCATTGTCACAAGCGACTGCCGTTTCCAAGTCTCCCTTTATGGATCCGACGGATCCGTCGTCAGCGATGAACTTCATTACCAACATCTTTGTGCTGATCACTGCCCCGAGGTCGTTGATAGTCTTTCTTCCTAGGATGACATTGTAGGCCGTAGAGTCTCGCAGAACCACGAACTCAGCCATTACCGATCTCCTTCCCTGTCCTAGTCCAACGGATACTGGCAGGGAGATTATCCCGTCGGGCTTGATGAAGTGGTCGCCCAAGCCTACTACACCGTGTTGGTGAGTCCTTAAGTCGACATCCCGGAGGCCCAAGGCATCGAACACATTATGGAACATGATATTCGAGTCAACCCCGGTGTCCACGAGGATCCGCTTGACGAGGCCGGTCCCTACTCTGGCCATGATGACCATAGGAGGGTTTTCCGTGACCTCGTCGAACCATTGGTCCTCCGGACCGAACGAGATGGGTGGAACCCTCTTGGAGCTTCGCGGGGAAGAGGAGGAGACTGCCAGGACTTTGGCGTCCTTCTTGTGTACCGACTTCGACCTTGGAGCCATGTCTATTGTTGTTACCACGTTTACTATGGTAAGGCCGTGCTCGTGTCCTCTGGCTCCTGACGTCGCTTCACTGCACGTGTCTTGTCCTCTCCCTCGCGGTCGCGATCTCGTCTCCTCGGCTCCTTGATGAGGTGGGAAAATTCAGCCAGCTTTCCGTCCCGGGTTGCTTGTTCTAGCGCATCCTTCAGGTCGAAACAGTCTTGTGTCTTGTGTCCATAGCCCTTATGATAATCACAATAGAGGCTCTTGTTCCCCCCGGTTCTGTCCTTGAAAGGTCGGGGCTTCGATAGAATTCCTTTCTCTGCTATCTGCTGATAAACTTCTACGATGGGAACGGTGAGGGGGGTATAGTTGGTGAATTTTCCAACTCGGGGAAACGGCCTGGATGTCTTGCTCGGCCCGACATCTCTGGCGTGCTCCTTCGGCCTTTCCCCGCCGCCGTGCTGCCGATGTTGATTGTAGGCGGGCTGCCATTTGTTAGCTGCCACGACTTGACTGACTTCTTCATCGTTGATATATTCCCTGGCTACGCTTTGGATCTCTTGCATTGTCCATACCGGCTTCGTGGTGAGATACTTTCTGAAATTCTCGTTCAGAAGTCCATTCGTCAAACACAGACTGGCCACCGAATCAGTCAGCCCGTCGATCTCCAAACATTCATCGTTGAACCGGTCCAAGTATTTTCTGGTCGGCTCGCCGGGCCTTTGTGTTACCCTGAGTAAGTTGATCGGGTGTTTCGCCTTCGCGATTCTGGTAGTGAATTGGGCCAGGAAAGCGCGGCTAATGTCCGAAAATCCGGCCACCGAGCCCCGTGGGAGGCTGTTAAACCACCGTATTGCAGGTCCCGCCAGAGTGACCGGGAAAGCGCGGCACCTCACTTCGTCTCCCACTCCTTCCAGGTTCATTCTGGCCTCGAAGGTCGTGAGATGCTCCTGTGGGTCTTGGGTTCCGTCGTACCTCATGTCCATCGGCTTATCAAAGTACTTTGGTAGCCGGACCTCGAGGATGGAACGATGAAACGGGGTTGCGCCCATTATCACGGGTCGCCGCGTTCTTCTCGGCCTTTCTCCGCCGTCTTCCCGGTCCCGCTCTGTGGCGCGTCTCCTTTCAGGCCGGGTGTATATCACGGGGTCACGACGTCTTCTTGGACGTCCTTCTTCCTCCCAGACGCTTTCAGATTCAGATCGTGGGCTAGGTGTTCGCCGGGAGTGACTTCTCGGAGGAGAACGGGAATAGCTTGGTTCGGGAGTTCGTTGATGATGTTCCTGATCTGCCAACTGGCGTTCTAGGTTCTGCATCCTGTGATGCAATTTCTGCATTATTCTGGCGCTATTGTTGCCTGTTCCCCCAAAGGGGCGTCTCTCTTGAGATCGCGAAGATGGCTCGGGTCGTCGTGGAGGGGACCTCGTGCGCTCTCGGGAGGAAGCCACGGAGGCTTCCCCTTTAGGCTCGGCCCCGCGGCCTGGTTCTCCAGGACCCAGTACGACGTCCATTTAGGCGAGTCCCCACAGACGGCGCCAATGTACGGTTGCTCGGGTACCAGACGATTCGGGGAGATCCTTCGGTTGGTGAGGTGGGGTATCGCCTAGTTCCGGGTTGCGGGGTTGGAGCTGGAGTAGCCGACTTCCCGAGATATTGGTGTGGAGAGGGGGTGTCACCTGCAATGACACTCCGACGCCCAAGTCAATAGAGTGTATAAGTGATGTGAGAATTTGGTGTAAGGTGACGTACCTTGGGGGATGGGTAGGACCCTCCCCTTATATACCTTGTCAGAAAAGTGGGCCCCATAAGAGAAGGCCTCCTTCCAGAAAGTTTCCTTCTCTTCAGTTGTTATGCAGCTGGCAAAGAGGGTGCGTGGCCAGGTCGGTAGACAGGCGGGTGTGATGACCCGCCCAACCAGGTCGGTAGGTCTTCAGGCCGGGTCGGTCTCCACGCCTAGCTGGGCTGGGCCGTAATAAAATTAAAGTTTGTAGATAATTTTGATATAAATAAAAAATATTAAAAATAAAATTAAATAAAATTAAACATTAATTTTTTTAAATTATAAATATTAAAGAGAAAAAATATATTTGATCTAATAATTAATTTATATGTTACCATATTTATTAGTTAGAACTTTATTTACTATTTCAGTGTTAATTTTGAGACTTATAATTTTGCTATTAAACTTTCCAATGTGTAAGTGCTCATTCATGGGATTCCATTGAAGACAAATTTTTCTAGAACATTTCTTGGTTATTACTTCTTCTTTCTAGCTAAATAAATAACGTAACCCTAATATATTATTTATTTAATTTCTTCTAAACTTTTTTCAAATTTTTTGTCGGCAAGCTAAGGGAGAATAGGAACCGAGGGATTATTGATTATACTTGAAAACTAATTATATTCCTCTCATCCCATCCCCTCCCCTCCCCATCTCCGCTATAACGGGGTTGCTATCTATACAACCTTTTTTTTTTTTTTTTCCTTTTTCTTTATATTTTTTGCTTCCCACTTATTATTAATTATTGTTTATTATTATTGCTTTTTCTTGGAGTTTAATGAACAAGGCAGAAGGACCCCTCCATGTGGTTTAGATAATGCTTTAAATAAATTATATAGAATTTTCAAATGGCTGTCGCTTTCTCTACCTTAGCTTTTGTTGTACTCACATGGCGCAGACCATATGAAAGGCAAGATTTACACTCAAAAAAAGGAGCGAGGGGAGAATAAGTAGGAGGGTTGGTTTTATTTGCTTATATGGCGAAGCTAGAGAAATTAAATATAATGTTTTCTATAATTTGTGTTACATAATAAACACTGAACCAATATTTTATGTATGGATTTCCCTAGGGAGACAATAGACTATTTGTACAATGTGTACAATGGGTTATTGAGTTACAAAATGAACATCTCCCATACTATTTAGAATAACCATCCGAGTACTAGCGATAATAAACATCTTCCCAAAAGCTTAAACTAATTTTGGGTTCACCAAGAATCGACACCAAAAATCGAACTCTTGACCTTTCGGATCTAGCGTTCTAATACTATGTCATGATATCACTCATCCCAAAAACTTCAGCTGATGAAAAAAAGTAACACTAATGATTATATCTCTAATACTTCCTAAACCTCCATTATACACATTGTATAAATATTCCATTAACTCCTCATACTTTCACTTTTATGTTATCACTAAATAAAATCAACTATTCTTATTGTGTATGAATTAGATATAAATTATCATTTTTAATAATAAAAGATACAAACTAATTCATTACCTAATAAGACTAGGGCAATGAAGATAAGATTAGTAGTTAGTTACAACCTACCACATAAATTATGACATCAAAGTGATAAGTTATATTCCACGCGAAAATATGCACTATAAGAAATTTATGGAATACCGATAAATTTATCAGCAAATATATTAAAAAATTTATCGGTAATATATTTATCATCGAATAAATTTTGTCGATAATTATTTATCGACAGAATTTTTGTTTGTCATTAATTATTATTAAAAAATTTTTGCTTATAATTTTTACCGTTAGATTTTTCTTCTTTTGATAAATTCGACGATAATACATTATTAGTTAATAATTAAATTAATAACTACTAGTAGTTTTAATCGATGATAAATTCAACAATAAACTTATATTTTAAATTTTTAACATTTTTTAAAAAATTAATATATAATTTTAAATATTTAAATTCAATCATTTTTAAACTAATAAGTAAAAAAATACAACATTAGTTCACTCAAAAAATAATTAACTCAGATAAATAAATTTAAAAAATTAACAACAACAAACAATAAGTCAATAATTAACTCAAAAAATAAATAAGTTAATATTAACTCAGATAATTAACAACAATCAACTAATTAACTCAAAAAATAATTAACTCAAACAACACCAAAACAGAAATCAAAACAATTTAAATAGGGATCTTACACTTGTAGTTTCATTCGATGAGCTATACCAGGTCTTATTGCTCCTTCTGTATCGCCAATGTTCTCACTTAAACTGATATCAAACTGCATAATTATCACATAATTGAAACAAAATCATAAAAATAGAGTTAAAAATCAAAATAATAAACACAAAATTTGAAACAGAAAATCA
Organism: Arachis hypogaea; assembly: GCF_003086295.3. Classification (NCBI taxonomy): domain Eukaryota; kingdom Viridiplantae; phylum Streptophyta; class Magnoliopsida; order Fabales; family Fabaceae; genus Arachis; species Arachis hypogaea. The sequence goes on from NC_092049.1 coordinate 14,573,203, forward strand.
TCAAAACAGAATTCAAAATTAGAATCATAAATAAAATTTTAAACATAGAATCATCAAAACAGAATTAAAAGAAAAACTTAAATCAAAACAGAATTAAAAAATCCTAAAGCAAAAGAGAATTAAAAAAAACCTAAATCAAAACAGAATTATTGAAACAAAATCTTAAAAATAGAATTAAAAATCAGAATAATAAACATAAAATTTAAACACAAAATCATCAAAACAGAACTTAAAATTAGAATCATAAACAAAATTTCAAACACAAAATCATCAAAATAGAATTTAAAAAAAATCCTAAATCAAACTAGAACTAAAAAAATCCTAAATTAAAACAAAATAAAAAAAATCTAAATCAAAACAGAATAAAAAAAATCCTAAATCAAAACAAAATTAAAAAATCCTAAATTGAATATCGTCTAGCTTATGCGACTGCATATAGAAAACGATAACGGCTGTTGGTGCGTGAAGGACGACGATGGCTGCTGGTGCATGGCGTCATGGAGGAGGACGGAGAGAGAAGCGCTTCAAAGAAGGGGGAGGAAGAGGAAACTGTCGCTTTGTTGCGGTGTGCAAGTCAGGGTGCTCTAGGGTGGCGTCGACAGTGGAGAAGAGGGAGGAGTTTCATCGCTATGAAAGGCTGAGAGAGTGAAAAGAGATTCGGACGCTGGGAGAGTGGGAATGGGGGTGTTTTGGCGTTGTGGAGAGTGTGACTAAAGAGAGATGCAGAGAGGGGGAGAGAGGGGGGGATATGTCTAGAGAGTGTGGGTCTTTCAAAATGAAGGGAGAGACGCGATTCCAATTTAGGGTAAAATTATAGTTGGATTTACCGGCAGATAAATCTGACGGTAATGTATTGCGCGTGACCAAAACACAGCGTTCCATTAATTAGACTTTGTTGGCGGATAAAATACGCTGATAATTCTGACGGTAATGATCGTGCCAATTTATCTCTTTTTTTTAAGTATTACAGAAAAATTTATTGTCAAAAAATAGAATCTATCGATAACTTTTATCCAACAAATTTATTGTCAAATCTGCTAGTAAATTTGATATTAAATCTAACGATAAATTTAACAGGATTCAATGTTTTTTTTGTAGTGACATTTTAAATTATCGTATTTATCATCAAATTTATCTATCGATACTACCATCAAATTTAATAGAAATTTAATCAAATTTGGTGTCCATTATCGTTAAATTTAAAAATCCATTACTAAATTTGACTAAATATAGTGCCACAAAGACTTTTAAAATGGTGGTAAAATTACCGTGGACAAATTTGACGATAAATGAAAATTTATTTTGACAAAAATGATAAACATTTATCATATCTACGATAATGCAAAAACGTTGTGTTTCATTTAGTATTTAGATTAATAGAACACCAAATCCAACAAGAACTCAAATCTAATACCGCCTCCTAGGGGTGTGTATGGTCCGGTCCGGCTCGAAGATCCGGTCTGATCTCGAATACTTTAGAGACTAATTTGATGTGATTTCATCGGGTCTATGACCAGGTATGGGTCTCAAAAGTAGACTCGGTCATTATTTCGGGTCGGGTCCGAGCCATAGCTCGGGTCACCCAAAATCGGTTCGGTGACCCGGTCATCATACACAATTAATATTTTATGTTATTAGTCATTATATATAAGACTATAAGTTAATGTTTTATGTTTGAAATGCATAAGATTTTAGACTAATGCATAATCTTGTGTTATTTGTATTGATTTAAATATTTGGTGTTATTAGGCAATATTAGTATTGATTATGGTTATACTTTAATTTTAGAGAAGAGTTAGTTCTTATTATATTTTTCTAAGTGAATTTTACCATGTTAAATAATGGTTGGAGTCTTGAAAATTTGGATATTTTTACATGCTAACTTACAAGAAGGTATCAAGGTAATATAATGTTAACGGCCCGGTTTTCACCCAGTTTTTACCCGGTATAATCGTGGCCCGAAAGTGTATAGGTTTCATCAGGTCTAGGGTTGGATTCGGGTCTAACAAATAGGCCCGGTATATATTTCGAGTCGAATTTGGGTCACATCAAACCCATTTTACCTGGCCCATGCACACCCCTACCGCCTCCACCCTCTCCTTTCTATTCGTAGAACACTTCACTCCTCACAAACCGCCCAAATCCTCCTTCCTCTCTTCCCCCCTTTCGGCCAGGTTCGCAAAACCCCCTCTCTTCCCTCATTCTCATCCTCTCCTCCCTTCCACTCTGTTGTTGCCATCGCCTTCCACCGCCATTATGCACCTTCATCGTCGCAACTTTTGTATAAATTAGGGTTATTTTATTTTTTATTTTTTATTTTTTTTCTGTTATAATTTGTTTTATTTTTTGTTTTTTTTTTATTTTCTATTATATTTTTTTTATTATTTGTTATATTTTGTTGTGTTAAAATTAGACAAAGCTTTGAAAATTTGAGGACTGAGATAAAGCGTGAGAGATTAGATATTGAAGCAAAGAAATAGTGAGAAATATAATGTAAACAATGGATACGTCGGATGTTCAATTTACTAGGTGTTCGAATGGTTATTCTAATGTTAGAATTTATGAGGTAATTTAAAAGTGGAGTATTTTTTTATTTTATTTGGTCAATTTTAAAGCTCATTGTTCACATTGTTCACAAAAGTCATTGTCTACCTAATAAATCCCATATATTATTAAGTGAGTGAGAATAGATTGAATCAAGCTTAGTCTGGATTTTTTCTTTTTGTAAAATGAGAAAATATTCAGTTGGATTTCTAAAGTTACACTCAAGCCTTAATTTAATCTTTAAAGTTTCAATTGCCTCCATTTAATTTTTAAACTTTTCAATTGACTCTTTGACGAAAGCTATTGTAGGGACTAACATGATTAAAATTTGAAAAGTTCAGAGACTAAATTGAAACAATTAAAATTTTAAAGACTAAATTAAAATTTGAGTATAACTTCAGAAACCAAACTGAGTATTTTCTCTGGTGAATTTTATAAAAAAAACTTTTGGGAATCAATAATTTGTAGTAATTTTTTGTCATTATTTAATTAGTATAAATACTAAATTATTTTTAATAAATAAATTTTATTAATTTATGAGTATAAATTTTAAAAAATATTAATTTATATATACAAAATTTTTAAAAATATAAATATAAATTATATATTTTTTATGTATAAAATATCTATAAATATAAATATAAATTATTATTAATTAAGTACTGAAAAAAAATAATAATATTTATTTATCATATAATATTACTATTCTTTTGTAAATAAAAGTGCGAGTAAGACAGGTTTTTTTGGCTATCTTAATTTTTATGTCTAATTTTGTTTGACGAATTAAATGAGTCATTCGATGAACTTCGACCGGTTTTACCACTTTGTTTGTCATGTCTCTTCTGCTCTTTAACATAGCACATGCAAATACGACTTTATAATATTTGTGACTGACCTGTCTTTTTTCTTTTGTATCTTTCATTTTATAACAGCAATAGGAGTATTTTCATCATTCTAATACAATCTTGCAAAGATATTAGCTAGCAGGTCCATGAAACTTGAGAAAAACAAAAGATAATGGTAATTATTGATGAGTATTTTTTACATACATGGAATTTAAAGTGTGTATGTATGTATAATGTATATATATTGGATTATTCCCATTCCCTGTTAGATTACTCCGCCAAATAGGGGAAATAATTAAATAGTACTCTTTGCACATATATCATTCATAACTATATTAATTAAGATTAAATTATTCGAGTCAAGCTAATATAAACCTCTAGAAAAGAATATTAATAAGGTTAATTATTCTTACAGTAATAGTAGATTATCTTTGAAATACTTATTAACAAAAGTAAATTATTTTTAGTAAAATAGACCTAAAACTTGGCTCAAAAATTTAGTTATGGGGTTTAGGGTAGTGTATTGACTGGGAATGGGTGAACCTAGTGTATTTATGTATGGATGGAGGTGTCAGGTAGAAGGGTAACACGCAGGGGACGTGTTGCACCACGGGGGACGTGTTGGACACGTGGCAGCATCCTGGCCAACACGTGGAGGCGTGTTAGACACGTGGCAACATATTAGCCAACATGTGGGAGCGTGTTGAATGAATTCCACAATACTGTAATACACTTTAAATATCAATATTAAACCAAAATACCATTTCTATTTCCATATTAAAAATAATTTCTGCTAAAACTTCATGTTTATTAATTACACTTTCATCAGATTTTCAGTTCTTTTATAGTAGATTTTCTTTGGATCTCATTCTCACGTAATACTCCACTTTAGAATGGAGAATCAAAGGGATTCACTTTTTTCTCCATTTAAATTTCTTTTTTGTTTCTCACACAACCTTTTTAAGGGTAAAAAATAGCTTTCACTTTCTATTTTTCTATATCCTTCTTTTCTTTTCATGTGCACTTTTACAACTTACCTATAGATATATACTACATATATAAAAAGAAAAGAAGTAAAAGATAACCATCAATATAAAGCAATGAAGAACCTTAATGTTTCAGTTACCTGAGACAAAGATTTCTCATCTTCATCACCACCACCCTTACTTATACCTAAATTTACAAACACAATTATAAGATAAAACAAAATGGTTACGCAATCTATTCTTTAATCTATAGATATGTTCTACTTAAAGCTATCATCACTCACCTTTATTTTATAATGTAGTTAGTGACTTAGTGTAGTAGCGCAGTCATAAAGCGAAAAACTAAGGTACTTATTTCATTTAACTACTATGCAATTGCTTTGAGACACCGTTGTATGCCATAAGCAATAAGCATACACCAATAATAATAATTTGATGCTTTGGTTTGTGGTGCGGTATATTCCTACTTGATTATCATTACGTTTCCAAGAGTAGTTGGTGCTTTCAGTTTGCTTTGACACTTTGCTTAATGATCAACCACTTTAATTTCCAGATTAATTTCTGTTAATTTCGGATTAGTTAGTAGTAGTATATACACAGTACATTGGTGTGGATAATCATTTAATATATAGTAGTAGTAATATACATTATCAACGAGCCTTGCATAGGCAGTGAGATTTGATTTCACCCTTGTAAGGTGAAAAGTGAAAACTCGAGTGAAGTCGACTTTACGTGAAGTGAAGTTGATATCTGACAGCTGTTGGATGAAAATTTAGTCAAATTAGTCAAATCATCTAACGGCTCTTAGGTATCAACTTCACCTGACTTTCCACCCACTTATAAAGTATGCATGAGTCTACCCTTTTACAAATATCATATTTACAAATCATGAATCATATATTATTTTATAATAATGCTCTACAATCAAGTTAATTACTTAACTAAGTTGGTATAATCTAATTGACATTTACGTGCCACTAAATAGACTACTATATGTAACTATCTTTTGACGGTTTTTTTTTCTACGATTTTTTTTTTAATTTCTCTGCTTTTTTCTTTTTTTTGAATGAGTTAATGTTTTAAGTACGTGATCTTTTAAAAATTTGTGCTGATTATCACAATTTTTGTATGAGAAAGTCTAGGGAGCCAGCAATTTTTGTATTTTGTGATCAACATTTAACCATCAAAAGAAAAGTGAGTGATTTTCCACCATTGGATGTAATCTCATACCATTAAAAACATTATTAATGGCCAATTGATAATTACAAAACACAAAAATTACTGGCCCTAACACTCCTCTTCTTGTATTGTGCTCCAAAGATTTTGTACTCAATAATTTCTAAGATGATGATGCTTATAATAAAATTTGATTAAACTTGGTAATAAAATGCTTGGCGTGTAGTATATCTGTAAATAAATAATTTGATGAAAAGACGGATAATTTGATAATAAGTTTGTAAAACGATGATCGAATAATTGGTATAAATGAAACTATGAAAGCCATTATTTTGATACTTGAAAGGATGTTTGCTAATTTGTGAGGTTTCTTTCTTGTTAATCAAACATATTATATTATTTTAGCATGAACGAAATAGGAATAAAATTTCTTTATCAGCAGTATTGCAAGTTGCAACACGGCAAGAGCCCTGAAATGTCCTTTTCCTTTACAGCAGTGTAATTAGAAATATCATGGAAAAGCAATTTATGAAACCCCAAAAGAGAATAACACATAGCCTCAGAAAGACAATGGGGAATTTACCATTGGTCCATTCTTAGATAACTAGTCGAGAGTATCTATCTTTGTCAGAACAAACATTTTAGGGAGAAGCGCATGAACCAACAAACTAGAGGACAAACACAAATTAAGGGGGAATAATAATATTTTTATTATTACTATTTTTTTTTTTTGTTAATTTCTTATTCACTTTTCCCTTTCATGAATCTGATTTTGCTGTGATAGTAACATTTGTGTTCGGAGCTGGATACACCACATTCATTAGGCTAAAGGCCAAATTGACCATTGTCTTTTTTAATTTTTATTTTGAAAATGGTCCTTCTTTAATTTTAATATACTTATATATATAGTAATATGTGATATATGGACAGATCCAATACAACCAAGACCACCTATTTTAGTTATTTAATTATTAAGTCTTTATCAAAATCCCATTTGATCCTCCTTCTTTTGTATGTATTTTAGAGTTTGGCATATATAATCCTCAAATTGGGTCATCTTTCATGATATTTTTTCTTAAAAAATTTAAAGAGAAACTCAATTTCCACATAGATCTAATTGGATTAAATCAAGTGGTCTATGCTCTTATTCTTTCTAAATAAAATAACCAGCTTGATTTTTTTTAATAAAAAGAGACTTTTTGCTAAATGAATTAGTCGTCCTACCATAATAAGTAACATAGAAATTTCTAATTTGATCAAAATTATCTCCTAGTTCCTATATACGATAAATGTAAACTGATAGGAGATATATCAAGGAGTATATTGAAATTGCTATATATAAAATTCTCTCTTCTAAAAATTTACGAGGCTTGTTACACATACAAGTCTTTTTGGCTTATAAGTCTTACAAGTTGGCACAAGCCCAACAAAAAACACGCATTACACTCCCACATTCAAGAGTAAATAAATGCACGTTATTCAACCACTTTCTGTTTCCAAAGCGCGCTACTCACCATGCATTATAAACGACTCTTCTTCTTCTTCCTCCATGAAAACGAGTTTCTTGCCAAATTTGAAGATAATAGAATTTCAGAAATACACCCAAAGGATTACAGAAATACACTCAAACGATTACAGGAATTCACCCAAACGATTATAGAAATACACCCAAAGGATTACAGAAATACACCCAAAGGATTACAAAAACTACACCCAAAGAATTTAAGAAATACACCCAAAATTCGTTGAAGTACACCTTATGCATAATTTAGAACTCTTTCTCTTTCTCCTCCTCATCTTCTGCTGCTTCTTCTTCTTCAAAAACGATTTCAAAGCTTGATGTCAAAAAACAATGAAAATCGAGAATAACGAAGAAAGAAAACAAAGAGAAAAGCACGTAAATGAAGAAGGAGAAAGAGAAGGCAAGAAATGAAAGAAAAGAGGAAGGAGAATGTGCAGCAAGAAGAAGAAGAAGGTGCAGTGAAAACATGCAGTAACGGTTGAAGAAGGAGAAAGAGATCAGAAGACAAGAAACGAAAGAAAAGAAGAAGAAGAAGAGGAGGAAGAGGAAGAAGAACGTGCAGCAAGAAGAAGAAGAAGATGCAGTGAAAACATGCAGTAATGGTTGAAGAAGGAGAAAGAGAAGCAAGAAACGAAAGAAAAGAAGAAGAAGAAGAGGAAGAGGAAGAAGAACGTGCGCAAGAAGAAGAAGAAGGGACACTTATAAAGACTTGTATAAAAAAACGCTTGTATGTGAAGAATTTCTCAAAATTTAAATAATGATATGGAAATACATAAATACTAAATAGTTATAAATAAAATCCTAAACATTTCTTCACAAAATTTCTGTTGATTTGAATTATGAATAATACAACAATTTATAAAAATAATGATCAAATTTTAGATTTTTTTATCATAATTTTATAAAAGTAGTTTTAACATTATATCATAAATTATCTCTTCTAAAAATTTAATAAATAATTATATATTTAACAGGTCACTAGATGCATTGAAAAAATTGAAATAAATGTTTAATGCTAGCACCATCCCATGTGAAAAACTTTAAAGGCAGCATATACATACATAACATATGGCAAATGTACAAACGTTATATATAAATATATGTGTGGTCCTAGTCCTATACTTCAATCATTGAATTGCTTTTTTGCTAGTGAATTGAATTAGCAGCCCAATACCCTTAAGTCCTTAACTATTATATACATTGTTGCCATATTATATATATAGTTTTTGATCATAATATATATGGGGATTGGGAATGAGGGTTAGTAGTTTAGAGGTTACTACTATTGAAAGCGATGAAACTGAGGCACTCGTGTGTGTATAACTCAGTACTGCCTACCGAAAGTGAGAGAGGTTGTTTCTTGTCTAAGACTCAGTCCCAAAACAGAGAGGACATAAAAGTGTGTACCCTACCATCCAATTAGAGGATCCATTGCCCTACCTCAAAGGGCCACCTAATTTTTTTAAAAATAAAAGAAAATTATGTGTAATTCAGTATTATAGTTAACAATAATGCTACCATGGTTCCAGCAAAAAACCAGCCAAATGTCTCTGGGTGAATCTAAAAGTTTTACGTGGATGGTGTTTATACTAGGCATTAGGATATTTCTTTTCTTTGTAAATTGGATGGTTCTGAATCTATTTTCTTATTTATCATGTTTTAGACATTTGGAGAGAGAAAGAGAGTGAAGAGACAGAAGCTAATTGAATCAGTTTCCGTGATTCACGTTGCAATGACACCGAACGTATCTCCTCCTAATTTAAATGTGGTGAAACATTTAATAACCAATATTTTAAATCATAAATAAATAAAATTAAATTACTATATTTATAATTAATTAAGTTGTTTCATTTTTGGCTGATTTGGAGTTGGCTAATTAGTGTATTTTTTTATATACATTTAAAATTTTTTATTTTAAATAATAAATTAGATTCTCAAATTTAAAAAATTGGAAAGTAATTTTTATAATGCACAAATCGAAATGTCTAATTTATGGTGAGATCATTTCTTTTATTATCCAGCAAATCGAAAAATCTAATTTATATGTTTTAAAAAAATTTTAACATTACAATACAAATCTGATTCTCAGATTTATATTTTTTAAAAATAAATAAATAAATAAAAACCACAAATCTAAGTTGTGTATCCAAAAAAAAAAAATTAACGATCATAAATTTGATCCTTAAATTTATAGTATTCATAAAAGAAAACACTAAATTTTTACATTATTAAAAAACATCGCTACAACCCCAACACTAAAAATAAAAAGCGTAATATAAATTATATAAAATCAACCGCATATATATTAAGCTTTTAAAAACTATTCAAATATTTCAGTTTTCAATTTTAATTATGTCATATTCTTTCATTTTCTTTCTCTTTAATCAAACTCTATATTTATATGGTCTGTCTTTTCTAATACCGGCTTCTTGTGGCCTATCTAATCGGAAGAAAAAAAAAAGAGGATATATATATAGACAAATTAATTAATTAAATAATGAAACCAATATATATACACATTATTAGGTAATAAAAAAATTATATTGTAAAAGATATTTTAAAAAATTATAGTCATTAAAGATGAAAGTATTATTTTAATTTTTATATCAAATAAAAATACTTCTTCTATGTAGTATAGGATAAAAACACATTATAGTTCTCTAAATAAAAAGAAAAAGAGTTATCAAAATTTATTATTTTTTATCATCACTTTTAGTCATTAATTTAATTCTTTTAGTCTAGTGATCTAATAATATAATTTTAGTCCACACTTTTAAACATTAAAAACTAATTATTGACCAAAAATAATAAATCTTAATAACCTTCTAATATTTAAAAAAAAAAAACTTAAGGTTTTACTTTTGGAGAAAATACTAATTAAAAGAACGAACCTATTTTTTTTTTTTTTTAATCTTTTTCTCACTAAAATAATAATAAAGAGAGATGGCCTTCAAAGAAAGAAATTTAAAAAGTTTTATACGAACTTCACTTTATCATTATACGTATACTTCTATGTTCTATCATATGATTAAACTTTACTACTTTCATATACGTCACTTTTATTCCCACTAATACCTAAATTTTGGCGAATAAACCTAAAGCAATGTATATCTTTTCAAACAAGTTCTGGAAGAGATGTAGAATATATAGTATAAAACTATAAATGATGGGGCTGTAAAGAGAAGGAAGAGACAGAACATGAAATTACATGACCTACCCCCTTTAAAGTTTTTGAAAGTATTTTTGCTCTTATAACTATATATATTATTTTTAATATATATATTTTTTTATACGATCATTATCATTGCTCATCATTACTCATAACTAAGATCTCTCTTTATCATCCTTATCAACATATAGAAGTGAAGGTTTGAGGGATGGTGTATGTGGTGTGAGATGTGGTGGGAATGAAAGGAGTGTTAGTTAAGAACTTAATTAAGACAAAGAAAAAGAGGATATGATCATTTTAAGAGGTTTTTTAAAAACTATTTAGATAATAGTAATAATGAAAAAGAAAATATTATAGTTCCAATGTAGCTCTTAACAGTTAACAACAATGATAGTATAGTTGATCACGACATCACCAATTCTCACAACTCAATTTTGGCTCTAAGGGGGTGGGACTAAAAGAACATGGGATCTTGGTATTTCCAACGATCACTACCAAAAAGAAGGGGTTTAGCCATGGAAAAATCCGTGGCTAAACTCCAAAAAAACTGTGGTAATTATGCTTTTGCAACAAATGAACATCCGTGGCTAGGGAGGAAGACGCGTTTTTAGTTAGCCACGCTTTTTACTCCAATAGCCACGGCTTTAACACCCGTTGAGACATTTGGTTAGCCACAACTTTAGCACGTTTAGACACACTTTTTTCCGTGGCAAAATAAAACATTTACCTGTGACAAAATTGACCAGGCCGGGCTTTTTTGCCATACTTTTTTCCATGGCTAATGATAGAAGTTAAATTAAAAAAAAATATCATAATAAAAATGCTCTTTAATATAAAATTACATCATATAATATTAAAAAAATTAATCACATTCCTATACGTATTATCCATAGTATAAAAATATAAAATTAACAAATACTTAGTATTGAAAAGCAAATATCCTAGATTAATGGATTTAATGTTAAAAAAATATTCAAATAAAACTATTACAAAATAAATATCAAACTTTGCTAAAATGATACAAATCTTGAAAGTATCAAAATAATGAATTTATCAAGCTCTCCATTTCTTGTTACACAGACAATCCACATGTAAAAATATTTCCAGATAAATAGTAAAAAATACACATAACTTCTGCCACTAAATTATACACCACTGAATTATACACCCTGTCGATACTCCAGTTGCTTTGTGTACTCCAATAAAATCTGTTAAGCAAAATAGAGATCAAGAATTAAGCTAAAAAATTAATAGGTCATGATTTGACTCCTTCGAAGATGATAAAAAATTAAGGTACAATACTTACTTTTAGTATGTAATTTGCAGCTGCTTTGCGGCCTTCAATTGTCAGTTGCATAACATCTTTCAAAATGCCAATTGGTGATTTAGAATCTATCTACAACCAGTAACAAAAGAAAGAATGCATGTTGGAATAAAAAAAAAAAAAAAAGTCTAAAATTAACTTTCATTGTTGACTAAAAGAAATATAAAAAACAAAATGATATCATGAAAATCTTCTTCGCGATTCGGGTTTACATATAGAATTCTGATTCCACCGATTTTGCTTGCTTCTTCGGCGACTCAAACTGACGGTACTCGAACTGCAAATCATGGTCCCTGCTCTTTCACAGAACGTCCGGTGTGATCGTACCTGGAATCTAAACAGGAATGTCTTGAGCGAATTGCTTTGAAGGTTAGCTGAATTGATCTGAGTGCAGGAGTTAAGAAATTACGATCGAGAGAAAATGTTATTAACGAAAGGGTTGGCTGCATGTTATCAAACTTGAATCAATTGCAGGAGCTAACAAATAGGGATTTTGGAAATAGTGAAAGGAAGTTATTGTTAAGACTGGGTGAGTGGGCTACTTAATAAAAGTTGCGCTTAACATTGCCGCTCAAAATTTCATTCATCTTATTATAGATGTTAATTTGAATTTTGTTTAGTGAACTAACTATAACTTTTTAATTTAGAGTAAAATTTAATTTTAATAAAAAAATCAAATTGTAAAATTTACAACTTTAAATTATATTCAAAAATTTCACATATTAATTAGAATTTAAAATTTTTACTCGTTGAATTTAAAAAAAATGGCATCAGTAAAAATTAAAATAAATAAACTTAAAACTTAAGAATTTGATACCTTTAAATTGAAGAAAAAAAATTTTTGTACATAATTAAAAAATGAACTCCCATAAAAATAATTTTAATTTATTTTTTAAATTAAATTAATAAAATATAGTTATAAAACTAATATTCTAAATTTTAAAAGTTAAAATTCTGTTTATTAATGTTGCGATAAATTAAGAGTGAGTAATTAAATAATGAATAATTAAATTAGTTATTATTTTAATAAAATCATAGTTAGTATCTTTTACTTTCTAAAATTAGTTAGAACTATTTTATCAAAAATAAATATGTACTCTTTTTATAAGTACTCTTTTTTATAATTTTAACATTTATTTTTAATTGAATCATTTTATTCTATCACCAAAGTCTCTAAATAATGCATACGGTAAAATTGGACACTAAAACTGCATTTGACCAAAAAGAACACGCACAAAAAATGTAACAACTAAAATATAAATATTGAAATTGTATGTATATAATTTAGTCTTTTTTGTTACATTACAATCTGATTTAGTAACAAGTAATGAATAATACAACCACGTTAAAAAACTACAGTTAAATCAAAAAGAAAAAATTAATCAAATCAACGCATAGCTAATACTAAGTAAAAAAATACATGATTCAGAGATATGGCCAAATTCAAGGATCATACGAAGTGAGAAAATTGTACATCATCAACAACATCTAAAATCAAACCATTAGCATACTTTATTAATTTTTCATGGCAGCACTCAAAAGGAGGGAGAAGAATTCAACAATTGAAGAATTGAAAAAGCCTGCACATGATAAATCGAATTTACCTTTAAGTTACGGTTTAAATTTTGAAAAAGAAAAAACTGCATAAAAAGATTTTGAGAGGGATGGAGGACAAAACCAAATTAAACGCGGAATTTAAAAGTGAAAATCGTTCGATTTTGCGACGGTAATCATTGAGTCTGTGGTCATTGAGAGAACTCATCTCAAATTAGCCACGAACAAACAAAATCGTCGAAAAATTTTACAAAATTTGGCCACGGAAATACAAGACGTTGCAAGTGATTACCACGATCATATAAATTTGCCGCTCTTTTTAGTTCGTAGGTATCTTCCCGTTGGTAATGTCCGTATTTCTGGTAGTGGATGATGATGGAGTAATTGAGGCTTTGGCAAATACAAATATTCATGGTCTATTGTGGCGGTTTTAATCTATAGAGCATTTCATTGTTTTCTTTTTTTATTTATTTTTATATTCTCTAAGTGTTAGTTTTAATTTTAAGTCTTAGTAATTAGTTTAGTTTTTGCTGTTTTAAGTCTGTAGAATGTAATATGTGCATATGGTGTAACTTTGTTTGTCTCTTTTAGAGTCAAGCGTGTATAAAATATCGAGAAAAAAAAAAGAGAGTGTTTAATGTTAAGAGATCTTAAAATTAAGGGTAAAGTATTAAATTGGTTCTTATGTTTAGGTGTAATTCTGTTTTGATCTTTAGGGTTTAAAATGTTTTATTTGAATCCAAAAAAATTTCATTTAGCTTCAATATAGTCGCACCATGAAGTCAAAGTTAAATAATTAATGAAATGTCTTACATATATAACAGCAGTGCAAGAACAAGATCGATAATTTGGAGAATAAATACAATCTCCAGAGGTACAAAATTAATTGTAGATGTATCAATACATTTATTTATCATTCTCTTTAGTTCTACAAAAAATATTTCATTCAAATTGTAAGAAAAATGATAAATAAATGTATTGATGCATCCATGGTTGATTTTGTGTCTCTGGATCTTGTACTTGTTTTCTAAATTATCGACTTTATTTTTGTACTGCTGTCATGTAGGACATTTCGTTAATTATTTAACTTTCATCTCACGGTGGGACTACAATAAAGCTAAATAAAACTATTTTTGATTTAAATAGAACATTTTAAACCTTAAGAATAAAAAAAGAATTACGTCCAAAACGTAGAGGACCAATTTAATACTTTACCCTAAAATTAAATTAAAATGCTTTGTATAAGTATTGTTCAAAAAAGTATATATATATATATATATATAAAAGTAAGAAAAATATATATTATAAATCACATACAATAAGTTTAAAAAAGATAGATTTATCTATTTTATTTTTGATAAATTATTATGTATACTTGTTAAAATTAGTTATTTAATATATCCAGTATTTCTCTTCAAATTAAAGATGCGAGTGTCATGTCCGATAGATAGAATAATGTTAATTGTTAAAACTTAAAAGTGAGTAGGTCAAAAACTAAGGTGGGGGACGACAAACCCACATGGGTCCATTGAATTTTGTCCAATAAGGATGTTTGTGGCACTTTCGGCAGAACGTTAGTGGAATTTCATCATTTTTCTCTTATTTTTTTTAAAAAATAATTCACGTCTTAAAAATATGATAAATCTCAATTTTATTTATTTAAAGAATTAGGAGCGAGGATGAATTTTAGAATGAAAGAATTATTATAACATCTAATCACGGTGAATGCATCATTACTGAAGAATTAGAAGAATGATTAATAATTAGTAAGGGTGTTTAAAGAATTATCCATAAAATTTAAAGGATAAAATATGCTTTTTATTTTTAATATTTGTAGTTTTTGTAAAAAATACTTTTAGCGTTTTTTATTTAAATTTATCTCTAACGTTTTGGATTTGTATCAAAATTATTTAAAGACAAAATTAAAAAATACATAAATAATTTTGACACATTAAAAATGTTAGAAACAAAATATTGATCGAGTCTAAAATATTAAAAATATTTTTTTTAAATTATAAATATTAAAAAAAAAAGACATATTTTACTTAATTTAAAATTTTAATGGGAAATTAAACTCCATCTAGATCGTTGAGTTAGGTATTTTTCATTCTTATGATGAAATCTTTTTATGGTGACACACACTATTTATTTGCTTCCTCTACAGTGCCACACTAGAATGCAATTTAGTGGAGGTAATAAAATGACCAATAAGTACCATGATGATAATGGCTAGAATTGAATCCACTCATTCCCTAAGAAAGCGCATCACATGCATGTGCGTGTAGTTTGTGTTTTGTTCAGTTTGAGTTTCAGTTCCAGAAACTCATTAATTGAATTTATGACCATATATCATACGACAAAGGATCAGACCAATCATGAAATTAAGAAGATGCCGTGCACCCATTTTGAAGCAGAAACCCTACTGTTATTTACACCATCACCCATGCATTTTCAACTGATTTTGCTTAAGGAAAAAATTGATAAGCATGCATTTAAGTTAGTAGATACTAATCCTCAGCTTATTTCCTTCATCATCACATTAAAAGATAATATAATACACCTTAGTGGATTTTAATTTGTGTTTGACTAAATCAATAATGGGATGCAAGCGATTGAAAACCAAAACAAGATTTTACGGGGACAAATTAATAAGATCAAAATAATAACAAGATATATCGATAACCAAGATTCAACACATACCCACCTCAATAATTTTTTTTTTTAAATTGATATATTATTATTGCAGAAAAGCTTGTATGTATACCTATGTAATTAACCAAAAAGTAATTACCATGCACCTTGTTTAGGAAGTTGAGAAAAGACGATCACATATAACATGGTAATAAATACTCGCAAAAGTTGTTCTTTTTTTAAATAATAATTAAAACTGATAATAATTTAATTAAATATATCAAATTTTTTAATTGTTGTTAACTCACCTCATGTCACCCATTTAACATTCTTATAAGCATGTTTAATTTCAAGCCAAATAGTATTATCAGATTAATCATTTACTTCATTTTTTTTAAGAAAAAAAAGACATATACATACATACATACATACATGTTATTAACACACACGCACACGACACGACACAGAAACCAATAATTTTTTAAATAAAAAAAATTACAAACTGAAAGGGGGAGGGTGTGATGATCATGAGAATCTCAGGTGGGAGGAGCATGACCGGAGGAAGAAGAAGAAGAAGAAGAAGGAGAAGAAGAAGAAGAAGGAGAAGAAGAATTTGCTAACAACAAGTTAGCGAGAGCAGTCATGGCGCGAACCTGCATCTCAAGAGCAGGTATATAATCAATGGCTTCTTCTAGAATCACCGGAAGAGGTTCCTTCCTGCAACCAGGAACCAACCTTCCCAACAACCTCACTTTCTTCTGAACCGCCGGAACTGTCTTTACCTTCAATCGAACCACGTTCAACCGGGTTCTTGTTCTTCTCGACCTGACCACCGGTCCCACTCTTTTCTTCTTCTTCTTTATCTTGTTCTTCATGAAGCTCAGCTTGAGCCGGTTCGTGAGTATGGCGCGGCTCCACCGGCTTCTACCTCTTGCGGCGCTGGCAAGAACTCTGTCGGCGGTTTCGCGGATGGACTTACCGCTGCCCGAGAGGGTGGATCCGGCGAGGGCTTGCCGGAGTTTGGTGGAGTAGAGGTTTTGTTGTGTTTGGGATTTCCATTTGTTGACTTGGCGGTTGTTCTTCTGTTTGTGGTTCTTGGAATGAGGCTTTTTCTTCTTGTTGTGGTTGTGCACGTGCGAGTCACGTGATGGGGTAGAGGTGAGTGCTGTTGGGATCAGAGATGATGAACCCATCTCTGAATTGAGTTTCATGGTTTGTGCTTGTGAAAGAGAGGAAGTTAAAGCTTCTATGTTTTTGAGATTTCTATTTAAAGGAAAAGGGAAATTTGGGGAAATTTATTTAATTTATATTGGATTGGAAAAAGGGCGAAAGAAAACGGAAAAAAAAGAAGAAGGTGGTGGAGAGAAGAACGGAACGGGAACGGGAACAGGAACGGGGTTGAAGAAGCTAAGGATGGAGGGAGTGGGTGAGGTGTCCCTTCAATGGAGGTTGAAGGGGAGAGACTAATGGTGGGGGACACTTATATAATAGGGACTCACAACACCCCCTTTCCCTTTCATATTCTTGTTAATAATTTAGATTAATTAAAACTAAGATTTAGATGTTTAAAGCTTAAACACACTTGACCAACTATAATTGGATTTAGTGAAACAAGTTCATCTATTTATTATACACTAAGGTGTAAATAGCTCGGATGATAAGCTATGGGTTGACTTGACTTGTTTGATAAAAAAATATTTATATATTTAAAGAATTGTTTTTTATTTATATATCTATTTTATTATTAATATCAGATTAATCGAAAATTTTATTTATATATTTTTTATAGGGATGGTAAAGTGAATAAGTCTGTCCCGACCATATTAAAGTCCGCTATAAAAATAGAATGGACTGGTCTGCCTGCCAAAGTGATATCAGCTAAACTTTCTACCCCGCCCTGCTAAAGAATGGAGTGGCAGGTTGATTGGCTGGCCCGCCTTCTCTTTTTTTTTTAAATAATTTATATTAAATATAATACAGTCCAATATCTAAAATTAAAACAGTAATTCAGAGAACAACAAAATAAAAAATGAACTAGAATGAAATTAAAAGAATTAAGGATAAATAAAAAATAAAGACAAATTAGCATTTATAATGGAATCAAACGTTCCACAACAAAACTAGTTTGGTAACATTTTAACAATAAAAGATAAAAAAAAAAAAAAGCTTCAACCAGATGAGCCTAGAAAAACTGCTTAAGTGAGGAGTTGGCCGGCTGGGAGAGCGTTGTTGCGGCTAGGCCATGATTAATGGCTGAACTGAGACATAAAGGTTGCTACTGCATGTTGACGGCAGAGGAGAGAGACAACTGGACGGAGGGGATCGCCGCCATTGGTACTTGCTAGACTGAGAGAGAAAGAGCCTTCGCCTTCGCGACTGTGACTTGTGAGGGGGAGAGAGAGGCGAGGCCGTGACAGAGAAAAATGCAAGGACACTAGTAGGCTACGAGACAAAGAGTCGAGTCATCATTGCCGCGGTAATTTTAGTGTTTTTTGGGCTCCGGGCGACTTTGATCCAAGAGAGAGAGGGGGTTGCCAAGTGTGCCACCAGTGCTCTGAGCTACTGCGGCTCTACGGCGCTGCGTTGCTAACTCAGAGAGAGAGAGAGAGAGAGAGAGAGAGAGAGAGAGAGCACCGGGGGGAGAAGGGAAGGTCGCCGACTCGTCAACGTAAAGACTGAAGAGGGCAAGAGGAGGGAGGCTCTAGCTCTGGCTCTGGCTCTACGTGTGTTGTCCGTGTGAAAGAGTGTAAAGAGAAACCCTAATCCTATAATGTAATATTTATGAGTGAACAAAAGTCCAAAACATCCTTTAAAGAAAAATTACAACCCGCCCCACCAGTTTGACGGTGCGAATTTGGCAGATTTTCAAAAATTAGCAGGTTCAAAATCTTGTTCCGATGGTTCGGCCCGTTTTGCCACCACTACTCATATTTATCTATTTCTCCACTTGATAATCTAACATACAAGTGTAATAATCCGTGTCATGCACGTGATAAAATTAAAATTATAATTTTAAGTTGTTTGTTAAAATTAATTTGAATTATAATCATTTGATTAATAAAAAAGTAACATGTCATGCGTTGTTCGTTTTTTCTTAATCTGGTGTTAAGTGTATCAACTCTAATGTGGTTATTAATCGTTTTTATTAATCTACTCTAATGGAGAGCACGTGACAGCGTGATGGATGGGTGGCAATGGCGAGCACATGATGGCGCGACGGATTTGTTCTTTATGTCGTTGAGTGGCTGCTAGATTTGTTTACTTATTTGGGTTTAGGGTTGTTTGTGGGTTTGATTGTAACAGGTAACAGTTAGATCCCCAATTATGATAAGTTTCATGATCCTGGTCAAAAAAAGAGAGAAATTGTTAGGTAGATTTATGAAAGTAGGTGAGGCAGTTAAATGGGTGGGTTAGGGAGTTCTTTATTGTGATTGTGTTTAGAATTGGGTTAAATGGGTTGTGCCTGTGTTTGTGTTTGTAATATCTATTTAGTTTAATTTTTATTTTTATCATATGTTACAGTTAATTTTAAAATATTTATTTAATATACCATATGTTAATATTAAGAGTATTTTTTAAAAAGATATATACGTAAAAATAGATATAATATAATTATAGATATAACATAAATAAATATATTAAATAAAAAGTTAAACCAACATGCTTACCAATGCATTTGTTAAATTTTACAAATTGGAGAATAAATATGTATTCGGTTGTTTGGTGATCTCGTAGATAATTGAGTAATTGGGTTACAAATTGATCCCATATTGTGCACCTTATTTTTCCTTATTTCTAAATAAAAGCAAAAATTAAGAGAAATAAATAGTAATATATCATGAAAAAAGATAAAAAAATTTGTATATGAATAAATAATTGTTACAAAACAAAATCTCGTTATGAAATATTAAAATTTCACATACTGCAAATCATGAAGATCAACTACAATGTAATGGCCACTTCTCCCTTTTTTGACCATGATATAACCTCTCTTTTTTCGATCAAGAGTCCAATAATAACATCTAATTAAAAAAAATAAATTAAAAGTATCAAATTAAAGACAAATAAATGAATAATATAATAAATTACTTATATATTAAAAAAATTTTATCAATTTATTTTATATTAAATGATAAAACTAATAATATATTAATAAAAGGATATACTTTAAAAAAATACAATTTCAAATATTTGCATAAATTATATGTTAAAATTTATGTTATCGGTAAAATAATACTATTATATAATTTCTTGGCAAAATTTAAAATAAAAATAATAATTTTGTGTAGATTGATACAAATTAACTACGTGCTTAATAAGTTAGATTGTTCATTTGTTTGTTTTAATATATCAGCATGAGCAGAAAAATTGAAATGATTGTTAGAAATTTTATTTATGATCATCGACCGTATTTATTATACGTGACTCCTTCTTAAAAGTTATTCTACACACATGTGCAGATGGAAGATAAATTTCGGTTGATTCCTCAATCACAAAATTTGAGAAGACATAGATCCTCCTCTCGATCAGTTTATTCTCAAACATCTTTGCCAAATAACTCTTGATTGAACAATGAATTTATTCACATTGTAAAACAAATTAAATATAAAAGCTATTAGCACTTATAAAGCTATTATAAATATTTATAAATTGGACATAACATTACTTGAAAAGAATCATGAAAAATAATCAACAATTAACCTTATTATTCATTAGAACCATTTTTATGTAAGCCGTCTTACTCTTGTCAAATTTAGACGGAACTTTTCATAACCTTATAATTCTTGCCTTTATTTTCCAAACTTTTTCATCACATAATCTATCATAGTTAATACTATTGATAGAATTGTAACTAGTAGCTATTAGATATGAAAAATTAAACAAAAGAAGAACTATATATGTTTAAATTATGAATCCTCTAAATGATAAATAATTGTAAAACATTACTATTACTTAGTATATATATATAATTAGGCAATATTTTTAATGAAAATACTTTCTCAGTATATATATTATTTAAATAGTTAAAGAAGAGAAAAAAATATAATACAAAATAAATAAATAATTGTCAAATAATATAGTTTAAAAATTTAGTATTCTATAAAAAATGATATAATCTCCAATATATTCATTATATAAAATAAGTAAGTTAAACTTATTATCAAAATTTAAACACAACTAAAAATATTATTAGACGTGTAAAATTTTTAATAAATATTAGTGTTGATTTATACGTAACCCCAATTATTAATTATTTTATTATTTGTTTACAATAATTTTACATAGTTCATTAAAATAATTGTCATATAAAAAATAATATTTATTATTTACCATTTTTTTAACTTAACTTTTTTTTTCTTAGTTATACTGAGAGCAAATAAAAATAAAAATAAAAATAAAAATAACTTAAAAATTGAAAAAAGAAAGAAACTTCATATACAAAAATTTAAAAATAACATATTAAAGAAGAATAGTTATAATATATAAATTGAGACAACAATTTAAATTTAAATTAATCTAAAACTAATTTAATTAAATACCAATATTAGAACTAAATTATTTAAATAATATTTAATCTATTCTAATTTTTAGACATGTATAGATTAGAGTCATTTTCGTAACGATAACCAATTGAAACAACATCATAAGTTTGAACATTTAGAATTCGTGCAAATTCAGACCATCCCTTGTTAAATAAGCTTCATCATCCGCTATCTATGTAATGCGACAAGGTATAGAATTGCCACATCGAAAAATTAAACTGGTCTTTATTTCCCTCAATGACATTGCATTGATGCAAAAGAAGGCCGGTAATTTCTGAAAAAAAATCACAATATGTTATAAAATTATTTTAATTACAAAAAGTATAAAATAAGAAAATTTGAATATATTATCAATCGTTAAAATTGCATATCCGAATTTGACACGAATTTACCAAAACTGAACTTAAATTGAGAAAATTCAATCTCATTATATGCTCTACTTCGAATATTTCCAAGCAGACGTAGAAAGCATGAAGGGGATGGAACTTGAACTTGATCTACAAAACTCCGTAGAAACAATTCCTCAATAAAAAATATAGCTCCTTCCAATCAAACTAACTCTACCCATATTCCATTAGGTTGGTCATAATATGTGAATAGTATAATACTCTAAATTTTTGAAAATTAAATAATGAGTTAATTATGATCTATTATTTTATTTAAAAAAAATTATTTTTTCTAAAAATAATTAAATTAAATTTTATAATATTTTATAAATTTAAAATTTATTAAAATTTTTAAATAATTTTTATTATAATAAGATATTTAAAATATATATATATATATATATAAATTATTATTATTATTATTATTGTTATTATAGTTATTATATTATTATTATTATCATTATTATTACTATATTATTCTTATTATATTATTATTTATTTTTTTCGAAAACTAAAAAAAAAAAGAAAAGCCACAACGTGGCTTATATATACATGTACATATATCTATGAAATTGAAACACGTTTATAAGCATATATATATATATATATATAAGGGAAAAGAAAATGGAAACGCGACTTTAATACACATAGGTATATATATACGTTTTTTAATTTTATTATGAATAAGGTAATGGTGTAAGACAGCGATATAGAGAGGCAGCGTGCTTTACAGGTACATGGTATTAGAGAGCTACTAATCGAACGGTGTGAGTGCTCTCAGACAAATCGGACGGTCCGATTTCAAAAAAAATATATAATAATCAATTCGAACCATCCAATTTGATTTTTGTTTTATTAAAAAAAGTTTCATACAACACGGACGATCCGATTTGCTTCTTCCAAATTTCAAAATTTTCCTCCTGCAAATTTTCTTCCAAATCGGACCATCTGATTTATCCATGATATTTTCTTTTAAACATAACTCTATGGTCCGATTTGTCTATAGCACAAGTCAAAAAAAGCTGCCTCACAAATTGGTCTAGCACCACTATGCCCTCATAAGACAGCACATCACATACATGCCTCCAATAATTAAAAAAAAAAAAATGAGCCTATATATATAACCTTGACACCTAATGTAATTTTAACCACCACAAATTTTTGTTTAACACTATCAATTCCTAATTAATCTTTCTTTTCTTTTCATTCATTACCAAGTTGAGCTTTAAAAGAAAATAAAAGAGAGAGAACCCGAGAGAGAATAACGTGATTCCATGGCACCTCTAAGCTTTCAAGTTTGATTTTTTAAAATTCGTAACTCTAATAAAAAATCTAATATGATAAATATATTTGTATCCTTCTCCTTTACGCATTGATATTACTTTTGTCCGAGCACTACTCAACTCTAAACCTTTTTATTTTATACTAATTCTATTTAATATTGAGCCTTCACAAATACGAGCTGAAATTTTAATCAAGAAAATGAAAGGTCTTTTACTTGAAACCTCTTAATCACAAAATATGTTTATTTACATGACAATATATATATATATATATATATATATATATATATATAGAGAGAGAGAGAGAGAGAGAGAGAGAGAGAGAGAGAGAGAGAGAGAGAGAGAGAGAGAGAGAGAGAGAGAGAGAGAGAGAGAGAGAGAGAGAGAGAGAGAGAGAGAGAGAGAGAGAGAGAGACTTATTTCAAGATTCTCAAATACAAGTCCTACCCCTTTGAAATTCAAAGACAATAAATAGCGAGAGAAAAATTCAGGACTACACCAAATACATACACACACACCTCCACATCACCTATATTATTAAACGTACCTCCACATCACCGCTTAATTACACATACCTATGCATCATCAAATAATTAATCACTCTTACCTCCACATCACCTCATAAATATACTTTCAATTTTAGCATCAAAACCTTTAATTTCCAAATACCCAAACTTCTTTAACTTTCAATCAATATAAAAGTCACTTTCTTAATAAACCGAACTCAATTCCTAACTTAATAAAAATCTTTTTCAATGGATTAAACTTAAAACATAATACTTTTTTTGATAAATCAAAAATCGAATATTATTATTCTTAAATTAAATTTTCTTTTTAAATAACGCTTTAAACAAGTCTCGGAGTTTTATAAAAAATTTTACAGCATTTTCTCTAAAGTCCGGACTTTGTCACCCTTCAAAGATCCCTACTAAACCATTTTCAATTCTCAAATATTACTTCCAATAAATCAAATTCTTAATACAAAAATCCTTTTCTCAATATGAGTAATTCTCAATATGAGTAAATATGTAAACCAAATCTTTTTCGAACATAATAAGTTTATAAATCGGATTTCCAATACAAGATCATTTCTTAATATATATATATATATATATATATATATATATATATATATATATATATATATATATCAGGTTTTCAAAACAAAATCTCTTTTTCGTTTGTTTTGCCAAAAATACGGACAGAACCTCCCCTTAAAATTTGATTTCACCATCCTTACGGATTCTCTCACTTTTATAGTTTCTCGGCAGTTTATCAACCTTTCATCACCCTTAATCACCATCATACCAACACCAGAATCAATTATTATTCACTTCCACAACTATAAATTCCAGCATCAATCACAATCTTAATTCAATCTCAATTCATATTTCAATTTAACAAGCAATGTCAAATTTATCAACATTTACAATCACAACACAACCAATTCTCATCAATTAGGCATACAAAATACGTATAAATTATTTGCAATTACTCAATAAATTTTTAGACATTCTTAAATTAAAAACTATTAATTTTAAAATGAAACCCCTTACCTCGTACGGAATCAATTTTAGTACAGTCATGAGGTGCTAAAAGTTAGAGTGTTACAAGTAGATCCAACCATCCTTCGGTAAAATAGAGTTTACTGCCTTTTCGTTGGACGCTTACATCCATATAATTAGAACTCGAATCAGTGAATACAACTTGAGATTGTATTTGATAGATGCAGTGCATTGTAAACGATTGCAGCAAAAGACAATCACACTGGAACATTAGACGAAAAAATAAGTTGGAGTAAGAATAATCATTAAATTATCAAAAAAATAATATAATAGAATGAGTATATAAAAAAGACTATAAAAAATTATAAATTGTACCTTAAAATGATCAATTTCGATGAAAAACGAAGAATGTATTCTTATTCTATAAAGTAGTCAAGGAAAAATAATAAATTAAAAAAAAGAGTAGACTCTCAGATCGAGTCTCACGAACCACAAAAAAAAAAAAAATATATATATATATATATATATATATATATATATATATATATATATATATATATAGCCTTTATTAGAACAAAAATAATTATATAAATTAGTTATTATTAAATTAATTTTTTATTATTTACGTTATACATTATATATTTGCCGTGATTGAATAAGCCATTATCATATTATATACATTTTTATCACTATTAGAATCATAGATTTTTTGTTTTAATTTTTTAAGGTAGACATCAATATCAACTTGTCAAAAATTACGATTAATTTAAAATTATATTATAATGATTGAAAATTAAAATTATTGACAATTAACATAATTATGTATTAAATGCTTATTTGATGTATAATTATAAAAAAATTATTGACAATTAACATAATTATGTATTAAATGCTAATTTGTTGTATAATGATTGACAATTAACATAATTATGTAGAAAATAAAATATAGCAACTAATAAAATTAAATTTGTTAACTAGTTGAAGTTAGGTAGATAATGTTTGACAATTATTTAAGTATTTAATTATTGATATCTATTATTATTATTATTATTATTATTATTATTATTATTATTATTATTATTATAAATAAGTCACCATTAACGTAACAATTTGTTATTGATAAAATTATTGCATAATGAATGAGAATTAGAATTGTATTAATATAATTAAAATGATTAAAAATATTTTTGATTGGTAATTATTTTAATAATGCATTAATATTAGATATTAATTTTATATAATTATAATAAAAATATTTTCTAAATTAGTATAATCATGCATTATTCATTAAATGCTAATTATAATAACGATATTTTTCTAAAATAAATTTAGAAGAGAGAATAGTGCTTTTATTTTGGAGAAAAAATGAATTCATGAGAAATTGACACCTCACTTTCATTAGTTGATAATGCTTTAAATATTGATTTTATATAATTATAATAAAAATATTTTTTAAATTAGTTTAATCATACATTATTCATTAAATACTAATTGTAATATAATTATAATAAAGATATTTTTCTAAAATAAATTTAGAAAAGAGAATAATATTTTTATTTTGGAGGAAAAATGAACTCATAAGGAATTGACACCTCACTTTCATTAGTTAGAAAAAAAAATCCAATTTTAGTATATGGGTGAACACCCAACCCGGTCCCTGTCCTTTTCCTCGATGGACATCACGGCCATTGTCCAAAAAAAAGGGACATATCGGTCCCTGTCCCATACTTTTGTGAGACTTCCCAGTCCTTCCGTCATTTCCCCTGACCAAAACAGATGAAACTTGCCTACGTGTCAGTTAACGTTGCTGAGTTGGAGGTTAATAGTCTGTTAAGTTCCACGTGGCCATTAGAAAATAGACAGGGGTCGATTTGTCCCCCTTTGATGACCTAAAACTACGTCGTTTTAGTGGTCTGAGACGTTGCGTTTTGATTGAATAAGGGAACGTGATGTTGGGGTTTCCATATAAGCCCACTGTGTTGCTCTGATAATTACCAGAAAATCCTAGTAGAGCAAGAGTCTCCCCCTTGTAGTGATCGTTGACCTTCTTGAAGTTGGCCATGAGTAGGATTAACCCCAACCTTGTGTCCTTACCTATGAACCTCAAAGAGGACTCTATCACTATCACATGCCCAAATAGCTCTCCACTTACTTGCTTTAAGCTTGATCAATTCTTCCAACCTCTTGTGCTAAATTGGGGCTAGTTTTTCAGTATGATTTTTTTATTTCTTCTTGTGTAGGGCCATCTTCCTCATGACATAACACCTCAGATCGTCTATCATTGTTAGTATGGGTCTTCCTCTATACTCAACTATGGTTCAACACCGTCAGCACATCGCTCCAACTTCAAGAAGGTCAACGATCACTACAAGGGAGAGACTCTTGCTCTACTAGGGTTTTCTGGTAATTATCAAAGCAACACAGTGGGCTTATATGGAAACCCCAACATCACGTTCCCTTATTCAATCAAAACGTAACGTCTCAGACCACTAAAACGACGTAGTTTTAGGTCACCAAAGGGGGACAAATCGACCCTTGTCCATTTTCTAATGGCCACGTGGAACTTAACAGACTATTAACCTTCAACTCAGCAACCTTAACTGACACGTAGGCAAGTTTTGTCTATTTTGGTCAGGGGAGATGACGAAAGGACTTGGAAGTCTCACAAAAGTATGGGACAGGGACCGATATGTCCCTTTTTTTTTTGGACAAAGGCCGTGATGTCTATCGAGAAAAAAGACAGGGACCAGATTGGGTGTTCACTCTTAGTATATTAAATATTTATAATGTATTCATTATTATCTCTTAATAAATAAATTAAACTGTTTTCAATTAAAAAGGTTTGACAACATGATATGCATATATAATAAAGAAAAAGTTAAATAAAATATTAAGAAATTTTTATTAAAAAAAAAAGAAGCTCTTTGATATTTTAAGGTCTAAAATATTTACTTTTTTTTATTTTTAGTTTTTCTAGTAACATTTTTTATAAGATATTAACTAAGAATAAAATGTTAAGCTTCAAGTATATTTACTGTAATGCTTTTTTTTTTAATAAAAAAATATACTTTCTTAACCAATAATACATCTAGGACAAATGATTTAATTAGGTGTTGTGTAAAATAATTAAGTAATAAAAGATTAGGAAAGAGATTAAGAGTAATGAACTTTTGATGACAATATACTTTTACTGATAACTCAAATAAGCAATACAAAAATAAAGAAGTAAAAAAAAAAAAACAGCGTAGAGCAAGTATTGAGACTTTCAATAATATTATAAGAGGATGAATTAATTTTTTTAATTAAGAAAATTTAAGTCGAACTTCTTGTTGATGATATGGAATTGTAGGTTTATATTGGAATATATATTGCATTGAAAAGATATATATATGTATGTATCTACAATAAATATATATGTATGTAACTAATTTAAATATATATGTATGTACAATAAAATTCTGTAGAGAAAACAAAATTGAAGTTTAGACAATATAATTACGTAGAAAGAAGAATAGTACTAGTTTTGAATTGAAAGAGTGAACTACCAATTTGATCTCTATCTATTTTTAGGAATGATAATGTGATTCTTTAAAATAAAATTGATCCACTTTGGTCTTTATCTCCTGATTCTGTCATACAATGTGGTCTCTGTGGATATTTTTTCGTCAACTCTGAACAAAAAATACTGACGTATCAAGTTCAGAAATGAACATAGGTCTAATTGTTTCTAAATTTAAATTAGTTAGGAGTTTATTTGTCTTTATAATTCTTTAAACAATATTTTTTTAAATTATTTTTTTATTCATTATATTTTTTTTCAATAAATTATTAAATATATATATAGTATAATAAGTACAAATTAATTAATAAATTATTCAAATTTAAAATATTATTTATTATAAAACTAAATAAATAATTTTCAAATATAATTTTTAAATATATAAATATAAACATTAAAATTTGGTTAATACATTAATAACAATAACCCTATGATATACTATTAGTATTATGATCTAGATAATTTTCACAATAAAGTGAAAACTAATGAACACATTATTTGATATATAATAAAATATTTTTGAGTAATAACAAATTTAATTTTTTATCTCTTTAAGCTAAATTAATAATTCTATTTGATATCTTTATACTAAAATACACTATGAGTATAGCTACTAAGAATTATTAATTTAGTTTAAAGAGATAAAAAAATTAAATTTGTTATTACTCAAAAATATTTTACTATATATTAAATAATATGTTCATTAGTTTTTACTTTATTGTGAAAAATTATCTAGATCATAATACTAATAGTATATCATAGGGTTATTATTATTAATGTATTAACTGAATTTTAATGTTTATTATTTATATATTTAAAAATTATATTTGAGAATTATTTATTTAGTTTCATAATAAATAATATTTTAAATTTGAATAATTTATTAATTAGTTTGTAATTATTATACTATATATTTAATAATTTATTGAAAAAAGAATATTAATATAATGAATAAAAAATAATTTAAAAAAATATTGTTTAAAAAAATATAAGGACAAATAAACTCCTAACCAATTTAAATTTAAAAATAATTAGATCTTTGTCTATTTTTGAATCTGACACGTCAGTATTTTTCGTTCAGAATTGACAGAAAAATACCCATAAAAATCATGTTATGTGACGAAATCAAAAAATATAAACCGAAGTAGATCAATTTTATTTGAAGGGTCATTCTTAAAAATAAACAGCGGGCTGGATTGATAGTTCACTCGAATTGAAAGGCATAGAGATAAAACAAAAGGAAAAAAAAAAGTGTGCAGAATCATTAGAGTATATGTGAGCATGTACAATTTCTTTTACAGAACGGGTATTTTGTGAGAAAATTTAATAGTACAAAGATAATATAAGTTTTAGAATTGTATAAAATAATATCGAATAAAGTATCGAAAACAGTATTAAGTTATAGTTAGGTTTATTTAATTTTCTATACATTTGCTCTTAGGTGTTGTATTATTACAAGCATTATATTCTTTTTTATATTTAAATAGCTTTCGGCCAGGAGCATGTTGGAGCCAACCCGATCTTTCAAATCGCATCCAATGGATTTCAGTATCATAAAGTCATTAGGTTGAAGAAAAAGACAATCCCCTACAATATACTAATAGCTATTAAACCATACTAAACCAATAATAACTAGCTAGAACAGCATATAATCACACACTAACACTAGTAGTATTTATCAAAACATTTTTTAAATTATTATTTTTAGGATCACCCAATAATCTCTGTGAAGGTTCATTATTGTCTCTCTTTATTGGAATGCTCGAGTTTTACTTTATTCGCACTCTTGGAATTTGCATACAAAACAGAAAAACTAAACACTCAATATTCCATATTAATTTGCAAAGAATCTTATTTGTTCTATTATTTATTAAGTAGTAAATATATAGATTATTCTTGTCTAATTGATTAATATTATTCGAAGAAAATAAAAATTCAGAACACCTAATAAGAATATCTCTCTTATTGGAGGAGTAATTCAATATGATCAATAGTATTGATGCATGCAATTGCCTTTAAATCGGCTTATTGACTGAACTGAAATTGAGCCCCCACCCCAATTTTTTTTTTTTCTTTTCATTCCGTGCAACGGGCCAACGGCTAGCCGCTAGTGTCTATTGTCCTATTTCTATACAAAAACTGAAGTCATATATAATCTTTTTTTTGTGTGTGATAAAAATATTGTTAATAAAATTTATGTCAGATTTTCAATATAATCCCCTCTAAATATATTGCAACAAGTTTGAGTGTAGCATAATAAGAAAAAAGAAGAAAAGTTCAGTGGAATATATATTTCATTTTCTCAAAACTTCATATATGTTTTCTGTTTTATTATACATAAAAATAAATTTTAAAAAAATTTAAAGAAAGATATTGGTTAGGATGATCAGACGGGTTCAATCTAATTTATTGATTAAATTTGTTGACCCATTTAAATTTATTTTATTTATGAATCATAATTTTTTAGTCTTAACTGTTTATATTTAGTTTGATGGATTAAACGGACTATCTGTTTATATTTTTTATTTTTTAAAAAATATTTTAATAAAAAAATTATTTTTCTTCAAAAACTTAAACAAACATCATTTTTAATTGATGAAGTACTTTCTTTTTTTGAAAAATATAAAAATATTAAATGGACTATCCATTTTTGTGGTCTAATCCGAAATTTAAACAAATTTAATTTTATAGACAAAAACTTCCTCGTTTAAATAGATAAAATAGATTAATCCCATAAATTTACCCGGACAACAGTCCCATACATAACACTATATTTTAATCAATTTAATCCTCAATTATTAGCCGGTGAGAAGGAAGCAGTCAAGCAGAAAATGGTGTCCCGTCCTACTTGCTTTTTGATTAAGTATTTCAGAGCAGGCTTCCCATGAAGGCCCCATTTGCACTCTGTGTGCTTTAATAACTAAAACCAATACTAACAATAATTCTTACTTCTTAGTGCTAATTATGGGGCTCAAAATGTTGTCGATACTTCATTGGATGAAGCACCAGAGTCAATATACCAGAACAGAAAGCTAAATACCCACCTATAGATATCAATAAGACAATACTAAATGAGGTTTAAAGCAACGCGCAATAAAAAGACTCTTAAATCATAAGGATGCAAACAAATTGAAATTAAAATACTGACGAAAATTCTTTATTAATAATGTACCTAAAGGTATTAAATAAGAAAATCTTACTGTTAAGCAGTGCCTGATTAGAATATCTCAGTCTTTTATTCTCCCATAGCAGTTAAGTAGCATGGAATAGTGTGTGTCTAACTCTGCATATAACGATGATTCAGTATGCATATCACAAAATTCATAACCATTTCGAATTGAAGATCTGTTTGTTAATTCAACCAATCTAAATAACTTGGTCATACCAAATTAGGAACACTGAGCCATAGCTAAGGTTGTTCTACTTCGTTACACGCCGAATCCCGTCAACTTATAGCATTCCACAGACAAGTAGTATCACAATTTTCAAAAATGACAATGTCAAGACTCACGTACTGTAAATAAGGCAATCCTGATACTAAGTTAAAAGGATTTTTGTTGATTCCGTTCTTGCTTAATTCACTATGCTCTGAACATGTGCATGCTAGACAAATTAAAATTAGAGTAATACCCCAAATAGATTTTTAAATATTTGGCGGTCCAACAGATTTGTCCCTTAAAAAAATTAACTAAGTTTCGGATTCCCAAAATTACTAGATATATGCCATATAGGTCTCCAAACCAGGTTGAACCGGTTAACACAATACTCTCTCTCCTACGTGGAGGTTGTAGGTGTGACGTGTTAAGTAAAGTAACACGCGTGGCGCTCAGGACACCTTAGTCCTTGGGCACATGGCTAAAACGACGTCGTTTTGGAATAACACCAAACGACGTCGTTTTAAGGGGACAGATACGTTTCCACCTTTGTTTTCTGATTCTCCAAACTTCGACGTTTTAAAGTCAAATAGGTCCCCTAAAATTTTTGTTACAAGTCAAAAAGGTCCCTGAATTTATAGTGTATAAATATCAAATTGGTCTCCTCGAATTAAGCAACTAGAACTAGAATTAAAATGAAATCATGATAAAATTACCCAAAGTATGTCAAAATAAGCAGTTCCAAGCACATGAAATGATAAATCTTAAGTACAATTACAATCAAATAATTAGAATTCGTTAGTATCCTCATTTAGCATCTTGTTCTTTTGCAAAACTTTAATCTCTTTATCTCCATAAATTTAGTGAAAACCAAATTTCAAGTTAGCAAAAGTGAGATCATACTAATACGTTGCCTTGTGGTCAACTGGTCATGGTAACCCAAGTCCAAAAAAATTTTTTATAGGTCAATGAAATAAAAGTCACCAAGCAACAAACACAATACAACATCACAACAGAATAAAAATTTCAAACACTTATATTGTTTTTGTTATTATCAAATACGTATCCGTAACCAATTTACAACTCTCACTTAAACTACACCTACAACATACTATCTTTGATCTACCCTAACATCACATGTGTTGGGAATAAGTAGTATGACCACAATTCAATTAATCATGTGTCAAATAATTTGTTATTGTTATCATATTAAAATATTAATATAATAAAGTCCTTGATTAAAGGGATAAGTATGATTTTGGTCCCCAACGTAGAGACCAAAAATTGATTTCGTCTCCGGCCTTTTTTCGCTACAAAATGGTCCCTAAGATTTCAGTTTGTTTTAAAATCGTCCATTTTACTAATTTTATTTTTTTTATTACCAAACTACCCCTCATTAAAAAAATTATAAAATAAAACAAATATAAAAAAAATAAAAAAGAAAGCAAAGAAAGGGATATAGAGAAAGAAAGGGGAGGGGGGTTGGGCGCGAGAAAGGGGTGGTGGGGGTGGGGGAGGGGGAGGGAAGGGAAGCCGCACCGTCATACCGCCGCACCATCGCACCGTTGCACCGCCGCCCTGCCGCCTGTGATCCGCCACTGCTCCTCCTCCTCACCCTCACTGGCCGCCGCTTCTTCTTCTCCACACCGCCATATCGCCGTACCATCGCACCGTCGCACCGCCGCCCTGTCGCCTGTGATCCACCACTACTCCTCCTCCTCACCCTCACCGGCCGCTTCTTCTTCTTCTTCTTCTTCTTCTTCTTCTTCTTCTTCTTCTTCGCCACTGCTCTTCCTCCTCGCCCTCACCGCCCACCGCTTCTTCTTCTTCTCTTGTGAACTGGATTTTTTGTAGAATTTCTGAATTTTTTATGAAATATTGTTGCTACTGAATTTAGCTTGAATTTGGAATATTGTTGTTACTAAATTTGTTGATTATTGTTGAAAGTGCATGTTGCTTGAATTTTTTTAAAAGAAGATGAAGAAGCAGAGCAAGAATAAAAGAAGAAGAATTTTAGTTTTGAATTTTGTTGATGGTTCTGAGTTTTGATTGGTCTGATTTTTTGAGTTCTAATTTTCTGAGGTGGGGGTGGTGGAGGGTTCTGGTGTTGATGATGATGGTGGGGGTGGTGGTGGGTTCTGTTTTGAGTTTTGTTGTTCTTCTCATGATGATGATGATGGTGGTGGTGGTGGTGGTGGTGGTGGGTTTCTTGTTCAACTTGGGCTTTTTGGTTGATTTTGGAGAAAGTTCTGATGATGATGATGACCATGATGATACTGGTGGTGGTGGTGGATTCTGTTCTGGTGGTGGTAGTGGTGGTGGTTGATTTTGGTTGATTTTGGGGTGAAGGGAGAAGGGTATTTCGTCCAAAGGACGATTTTAAAACAAATTGAAATCTTGGGGGACCATTTTGGAGCGAAAAAAAGGTTGGGGACGAAATCGATTTTTGACCTCTACGTTAGAGACCGAAATCATACTTATCCCTTGATTAAATTTAGAGATTTATCATTGTGATAGTGATTATAATATTGAGAGATGAATCTTTCATAATTTAATCTAAATTGTTCTTAGTTATAGGATTATTAAAAAGAACATTAATAATCCGAAAAAATCAATATATATAATGGTCTTCATTGGAGGAAGACTAATAGATCTCATTGGATAAACATTAACGAGGGTGAAGAATATGAAGGGTTAGCTTGTAAAACCTAGGTGAGGGTTTGTGATACTTGTAATTTTATAAAGAGAAAGAGAGAGAGGAGGAGTTTTTTTTTAATACAAGGTACTTACTTAAATTCAGGGACCTTTTTGACTTATAACAAAATTTTTAAGGAACCTATTTTACTTTAAAACGTCGAAGTTTGGAGAATCAGAGAATAAAGGTGGGGATGTATCTGTCCACTCAAAACGACGTCGTTTGGTGTTGTCCCAAAACGACGTCGTTTTAGCCATGTGTCCAGGGACTAATGTGTCCTGAGCATCATGTGCGTTGCTTTACCTAACACGTCACACCTACAACCTCCACGTAGGAGAGAGAGTGTCGTGTTAACCAGTTCAACCTGGCTTGGGAACCTATATGGCATATATCTAATAATCTTGGGGACTCAAGACCTAGTTAATTTTTTTGAGGGACAAATCTGTCGGATTGCCAAATCTTTGGGGACCTATTTAGAGTATTACTCTTAAAATTAATTCTTTCATTAATCCAGGTGTCATAAATATATTGATGAAACATGTATTAGCGCATATTTGTGGTGTACCATATTAGAACTCCTGTTTATGCATGATTGTACGTATAATGAATTTTTATGTTATTTTTTTAATAGCATTAATTTACAAAATAATTGTTGATCGAAAGTATTGAATTTCGAGAAATACTACATTCAAGATCTTAAGAGTTTGTATTTCAAAGAATAAAGTTTGTATCGAGAACGATTTTGTCAGGAATGTGAAGCGGAAGCTATTTGACGTATTTAGTCGAGGAGCTGTTCGGTGTGCTTAGTCTAAGAATTAAAGTTTTTGGAAGGTTATTTTTAGCGGTTACTCATGTTAGGCAAAAGGACCAGAAACAGTTACTCGAAAACTAGCATGCGTGGGAGTTACTTTTGAATCTGATTAGTCAAAAATTCTTATAAATAGAAGAAAGATCAATAAAGAAGGGGTTAGAACTTTACTTCAGAAAAACGCTCAAGTGTAACACCCTCACTATCAGAAGTCACGCTTCCGGCTGCGCTACTCTGATAGGAAGAAGTATTACGACTACTTTACATACTAAATAATAAAATAGGAGCCTGTGATTCGACACTATATCACTGATTTCTTTGAAAACCAGAGATAAATACTTTATCTTAAGAAAAATACAAAACAGGAATAGATTCATATACAAGACTCCTTACATAATAATTCAATATATTATACATATAAATCATACAATTCCTGTCCCTCTTACAAACTTGTAATAACAAAGACGAGGGAAGAAAATAATCTAATTAATACAACAGCATATAAACCAAACGCAATATAACTCTTCTTAATGCTTCTTCGTCCGGTTCCTGAAAAGGTAAAGCTGTAGAAGGTGAGAACCTAAACACACGGTCTCACCACGGAGTTTCAAAGTTGTCATAAGAAGATATTTAATAAGAAAACTATTTTCAAGCTCAGTGATTATCATTGCCTTATGAATCTTTTAAAACTAATAAGAAATCGTTCGAAACTTTTTCAAAGAAACAATGTTTAATCTTTCAGAAGTCTGAAACCTTTCCTTTCTTATAAGAAAATCTCAATAAAAAACCAACCACGCAATCAAACAACATAGTCATTAATTCAGCACCAAAGTTCAATCTCAAATGTAGCATGCCAGGACAAACACAGGCAAGGCAGACAAGGAAAGCACAAGTAGGCAGCAGTTACAGCAAATAGTTCAAGTATCAGTTACGAACAGTTTAGCAATTAGGCAAACCAAAACAAGTTCAAACTCAAGCAAAGCATACAAATGCATATGATGCATGCATGTCCTATGGCTGATGAGGCTCATCTGTCGGTTATCCAGCCAACCCGACAAGTTTGAATTGTAATTAGACTGTCCCTCGACGTGCATCCCCAAGAGTCTATGCATAGCTTTTTCTCAAATAATCAATATTACTCAATGGGGGTAACATTCCCGGGAATTTATATAGTGCCCGGTCACACACTTACGTCATAGGGTCAACAGAGTATCGAGTTTTCAACCTGGTACACGTGGTGGCAAGCCACGGCACTTAATCCAGGGAACCTCGTATCTCAGATATTTCAAATTCATAAGCCATGTGAATAATTCAAAGTTCACATCTCAACATTCTCAACATTATAATTATTCATCAATCCAAATCTCATTTCCAAGTTCATTTCAAAGCCATATTTCAAATAAAATCCTCATCATCCCCTTTTTCATTCTGTCCATTAACAATCTCAATTCCAAAACAAAATTCTTTCTTTGATAGACAAATCAATCTTAAAACGTATAATGCTTAAAAATAAATCTTTTTAATTAATTACTTTAAATAAAACTTTCAATTTTATAAAATTTCGGCAGCATCTCCTCTAAAACTCGGACACTGCCACCCTTTTCGGGCCCCATCCAAACATTTCTCAAACCTTTTCTCAACCATTTCCAAATCTCAAACGTTTTCCAGAATTGAACCAGTTCCAATGTCAAATTATTTTCAAATCAACCAATTCTAACAATAAAACTCTTTTTAAAATCGAATCAGCTCAAATATTAAATCATTCATAAAATCAAACCAACTCACAATCAAATCGCTTCTAGAATCAATTTATTTTCATATCTCAAATTATTTCCAAAATCGTTTCATTTATATTACTAAGTAAACTCTACAACCAAGAAAATCCACCTTTCTTAATAATCAAGTAAATGACATTCCAAACCGATTTTTATCCACAACCACACACCACTCACGCAATCAAGCACCCAGTAATTCAGTCCAACAAACCATCACATCTATAAGACAAATATAATTACAGAAGTAAATCTCTTTGCATCGATATCTATTTATCATAACTCTGTAATATAAAATAGATTTTAAGAAAACCCCTATCTCAACTAGCTGAATTCACATAGGTTAAACATAGTAACTCCCTTTCCTTTTTGTTTTATGGCAGCAGCAGTGATTCTAATGTGACCGAAACGGTGGCAGCAGCACCAATTTTAATTTCTCAGACATACCTTGGCAGAACTAAAACAGAGACATACGCGGTCATAATTAAAAGATCATAGCAGAGGAATAAAATGGGAGCAGAGCAAGGATAGAGGAGTTACATATTCAGAAATAGCAGAATTGAGATTGAAATTGGAAAAGGACAGTTCTGATTTGAAAACAAGAACAGAGGAGGCTGTGGTGGATCCTTTTGGTGGCAGCTTGGATGGCGGTAGAGAAACTCACGGTGACCGTATATCCTGACATAGACAACCTAAGCAACCACTCTAACAGTGAAAATCGACTTAATAGACAAGGAAGCTGAAGCAAGGTTTAGAGTTTACCAAGCAAACAGGCTTCAGAGATGGTTTTCGGCGGAGGCAGCGGTGGCGTGGAGCTCCGGCGACGCAGAGGTGCGGCCAGAAGCTACAGCAGCGGCGGATCTGCCGACGGTTCAGACAAGGACGGCGCCGGCGACACGAGCAGCGACGGGGAACGGCGGCTGAATGTGGCGGTGATGGCAGAATCGGCTCCCTCTCTCTCTTCGTGCACTCTTCTTCTTCGCGGTTCTGTTACTCGCGGGCGGTTCGGCGGCGACGACTCGGTGGCGCGGTCCCCCTCCAAGGTCCGACGACAACGCGATGATGGCGGTGAGGTGCGGTGCAGCGGCAACACGACTTCTCTGCTCCCTCAACCCCGCGCTCCTTCTTTCCTTCTCATATCTCCTCTCTTTTCTGTCAGCAGCAGCAGTGACGGTGGTAGTGACGCCCACCGTGCCGCCTTCCCTTCTTCTCCCTCTCCTTGCTCTCTGCGGCCCCACTTCCCTCTTCTTCTTTTCTTTCTTTTTTCTTCGTTTCTTTTCTTTCTTTTTTTCTTCAGGTGTTGAGTGTGTGTTGAGTGGGTAACCATGAGTGAGAAAGGGTGCGACGTGTGTCTGTTAGCGTGGGTAAGGGTAGAAAATTAGGTTTAGATAAAATTAGGGTGAGGTTAGATATTTTATTAAAATTTTAGGTGTAGTAGTGTAATTTTATAAAATAAATAAAAGATAGGATAATAATTAAAAATCAAATTAAATATAAAATATCCATCTTTAAAATACCTTTCAATTATAAATTTGTAAATTAGTTTCAATTAAATGCTAATTAAATAAAAATTGAAGATAGATAAATTAATTCTCCTTCATTTATAACATAAAGTTAAAAATACAAATATTTAAAATTACGGCATATAAAATATTCACTATTTTTTTAATTATAAGAACTCTAAGTCAAAAATAAGAGTTTACTCAATTTTTATATAAAAATCTCCAAAATATAGTCTTAAACAAATATAATGCATCATAAATAATTAATTAATAACTTTTAAAAATTTAGAGGTCTTACATCAAGCACGCACACTCACATCCCAGGGACTTTCTGAGTCTGCATTCGAGTCATTTTTTCTGTAGGGTTTCTTCCATTGTTTTTAAATTATATTTACATTTTTTGTAACCTTTACTTTTTCTGCAAATTTATCTTTCAAGAAAATTTACTCTTTCTATTTTCTTTTCAGATTCAGCACTTTGTTTTCGATTTCAAAGTCCTTTGATCTTGTCGAAGGCAATTTATTGCTTTATTTACATTCAATGCAATTTCTTTCTATTCCAGTCAATTTTTTTCAAAGTTTATTTTATTTATCTTTCAGATTTCTTTTTATTTTATTTCATCAAAAAGATTCTTTGATGCACTTTAGAAAACTAGTACTCACAAAAGAGTCGGTTTCGCTCCTAAACCACTAGATATCGAACCACTTTCGATTTGCTAAAATTGATAAAACAAATTGGCACCCCTAGTGGGACAGTTTCAAAGTTTAACTGTGTCAAATGGTTTTGTGTTGCAATAGTGTATGCAATTGAGAAGTGGACGAATTGTACGCATGGCAAATGAAGTTTCAAATGTAAATGGTAGTTCATCTGCAAGTGACAGTATGCCCATAGTTGCACAATTTTTGGCGGATGTGACTTCACGTCCGGAAAGAAGTGTGTTGAATGAAAGTGTGGTGGTTACTAGTTCCCAAATAGGGAATAATGGGCGTAATACATGCCCACGTGGTAACACATTACAAACTCAACCCCCAGTAACTACTGGTTGGCCTCCTTATGGCCTTCCTCCAGGTT
This sequence comes from Arachis hypogaea, assembly GCF_003086295.3. NCBI lineage: Eukaryota > Viridiplantae > Streptophyta > Magnoliopsida > Fabales > Fabaceae > Arachis > Arachis hypogaea. The sequence goes on from NC_092049.1 coordinate 14,612,452, forward strand.
TTGCTCCTCCAGTTCAATTTGGAAGCACAGTTAGAGCGAATAATGTTCAACCATTACAACAATTTCCCGAGTATTCTCGAGATTACTATGTCGGCTCTACATCGAATGCTTCCAATTCGATGGCAGCATTTCGACATGTCGATGAGAGTCATCATGATTTAGTTAACTTGTTAACACAACAACTGGCTACAGTCTTGAATCCTATGATGGCGGATCAGGAGACAAAATTTGAGCATGTTGCCAGACAAGTAGAGCGGATCGCTCGAATTGTGGATTATGATAAGGGTGACAGGCAGAATATGGAAGGAAACTATGAAGACATTGAAAATTTGATTAAAAATGAAAATGATGATGCCCTCATAGGCGGAGAAAATCCTCGAATGATTTGTCGTGGCCAAAATGCTGATGATGTGTTGGCTCGATTGCGAGCTAATCAGGGCGGTGAGTATTATCAAGTCACAAGAATTGTTGAGGATGTACTCAATAAGGTGGGATCCAATCTGGGTTTTATGAATAGACCCTATTTTATTTCTGTTTTTTCTGCTGTTGTTCAAATGGCAGAGGTGCCTTGAAGGGTAATAAATCCTAAAATAATTAAAAAATTTGCTGGAGAAGTTAGTGAATCAACTACTGAGCATAGTACTCGATATTTAGTCGAGATAGGTAACTTGGCCAATGATGAGAATTTGAAAATGAAGTTCTTTCCTTCTTCATTGACAAAGAATGCATTTACTTGGTTTTCAAATCTTAGGCCTAATTCGATGGTAACTTGGGCATAGTTGGAGAGTGCTTTCTACTCACAATTTTATAAAGGGGAGTTGAATGTAACAGTTACCGACCTGGTGGCTTTGAAACGTGATGATGGAGAAACAATTGATGATTATATGATCCGTTTAAAAAATGCTAGGAGTCGATTTTATGTATCTCTCCCAGAGAGTGAGGTGGTAAAGATAGCAATTATGGGGTTAGATTTTTATATGCACCAAAAGTTGCTTAATGTTCATATACTTGATTTGGCCCATTTAACTAAAAGGATACGCCAGGTTGAAATTATGCGAAAAGAAAAAGAAAAGTATAAAAATGAGAAAAAATTGAAAAGTAAATCTTTTTCTCGAAAAGAGAAAGTGTCATATGTCACAATGGAGTCCTCGGATGAGGAATTTGATTTTGAAACAGAGGTTGATTTGGCTGAATTAAAGAAAGGGCCATCTTATGTTTGTTTTTTACTTAAGAAAATTTCGAATGTTGATAAAACGAATGATTTGAAACATAAGGGTGGAAAAAAGTATAGTTTTGATATTTTAAAATTAGACCAAATATTTGATATGTTGCTTAAAGATAAACAGATAATCTTGCCAGAAGGCAGGATTTTGCTTTCGATAAAAGATTTAAAGGAAAAACCTTATTGTAAGTTTCATCAAGCAACTAGCCATTCGAATAATAATTGTGTCTATTTCAGGGACTTAATACAAGAAGTAATCATGGAGGGAAGCTTGAAATCGATGATGGAAAGAAAGAAATAAAGGTTAATTCTGATCCCTTCGATGCTGGAGCTAGTTTTGCTTAACCATATTTTGGTGTTAATATGGTTGGTTTCTCTTATGACTTTGATACTGCTCTGGGGGACTTCGAGTCTAATGTTCGAGCGATTTATCTTGGAGTTGGTGATAGGTTGTTGGAGTTTTTAATGCAACAAAAATTGAAATATCGGGATGTATCTCAGTGTCCTCGATGTAATGCAGTCTTTGATGATAAAGCTGCAGCAATTTTTGAGAAAGAAAGAATGAAGAAAGAATTGGCTCATAAAGAAGAGCATGTTCGACAGAGACACCCAAGTCGAAGAGTAGAGGGACAGAGCTCTGGTGTCTCTCAAAGAAATCTTTCTACACCTTTGAGCCGTTCACAGGATTTAGGTGTCCAGTGGATACGAAATTGCCAAAAATTTCGTAATAGAGAAGCTTAATACAAGCGTAATCCACAATGGGGCCATCAAGGTCCCCCTCGAGGTCGTTGTCCTTATTTCCGAGGTCTAGCCAAAGAAAATCATAGAGGAAAGGGGTAGACGTCAAGTACCAAGGGTGTCTCAGAGTGACGAAGCCAATGGAATAACTCCTTCTGTTCATTCCTGGGTAGTATTCCCAGCTGATGGGGAAACATACTCGAAAGAGATTCGATCTCCTACCAAACTTGATAAAGGAAAGGCTGTGATGATATCCCCAAAGGTTAATAAAGAGAAATATGCTGATTTAGATGAGGAGTATTTTGAAGAAGGCGATGATGAGATGGTGAGCACTATTTCGATAATCCCAACTGAGTATCTGGGAGAATATGAAGGGAATCCGTGTGAAGACTATGATGTAGAAGATGAGGAGGTTTTCTCATTCATTCGATACGAGGATGAACCAGGCTATTTCCAGAGGCTTACTGAAAAACAAAAATTTCATCTTCGTCCATTGCATATCACAACTTCTATGAGTGGAATCAAGGTGAATAAGGTTTTAATTGATGGAGGAGCGGCAATAAGTTTATTGCCAGAAAGAATGTTAATGAAGGTAGGGAAGCATCATGATGATCTGATCCCAACCAACATTTTGGTAACTGAGTATACTGGAGTATCTACTCATGCAAAAGGGTTAGTGACTCTTGTGTGCAAGGTGGATCTTCTTATCAAAATACTGTCTTTGTGGTTGTATCATCGAAGGCCAGTTATAATGCGTTATTGGGACGTAATTGGATCCATGGTGTTGGAGCTGTACCATCAACCGTGCATCAAAGTGTTCTTTTGTGGATAGATGAAGAAAAACCCAAAGTGATCAAGGCTGATTCGAGTTTATATGTTGAACAACTGCATGTTGATTTCAAGGTGTATAATAATAAACTAAAGACTTTAAATGTCAATAGGGAGCTCAACTCATACAATTGTGAAGGTTATTTCTTGACTTCAGAGGGTCTGAATGTGAGACTCCATTATCCACAACTTGATGTTCCTCCAACTGGTTGGGATTGTTAATCTGCGTAGGTGGTGGTTCGAAGACATCTCTTCATGGATAATGAACAAGATGTCTCGAATAACCTTGTAACTTTAAATAATTATATAAGTAGTTTTCATTCCGTTAAAAATAAAGGTGATTCTTCTGATGAGGTCAAATCATGTATGAATTTTAATTCAGTATTTTAAATTAGTAGGACAGATTTAATTCTTTCAATCAAATTTAGTCATGGTTTAAGTTCATATTATTTTTCTATTCATGATAGTGTTATCAATCAAGCTACTATTGATATAGCCAAATCCCATTGTACTGAAAATGATTCAATTGTTGATCTAGTTAATAATAAAGTTTGTTTTATTTCAAATGAGCCTATTGATTTATCCTTTGATTGCATTTATGATTTGGAGCCTTTAGGTTTTGAAAAATATTCACTAAAATATGATGACGTTATAAAGGGTTTCGAATCGCAAGATCCTCTTGAAGAAATTAATTTAGGATCTGATGATGATGTTCGACTTACTTATGTTTGTAAGAATCTTGATGAACCATTTTGAACAAAGTTGTTAAGACTTTTAGTTGAATATAAAAATTTTGTTTGGGATTATCATGAGATGCCTGGTCTTGATCATTCTCTTGTAGAACATCGATTAGCATTGAAATCATTTGCTCGACCAGTGAAGCAAACTCCTCGAGGTTTTGCTCCTGAAATCAATCAGAAAATTAAAGAGGAAATTAAGCGATTGATTAAAGCAAAATTCATTCGATCCGCTCACTATGTTGAATGGGTATCGAATATTGTTCTAGTAATGAAAAATAATGGAAAGCTACGAGTATGTATTGATTTTCGAGATTTAAACAATACTACTCCAAAAGATGAATACTTTATGCCCATAGCAGATATGTTGATCAATTCTGTTGCAGGCAATAAAATCTTAAGTTTTATAGATGGTTATTCGGGATATAACCAAATCTTCATTTCCGAGGAGGATGATGTATCGAGAATTGCCTTTCGATGTCCTGGGCATTAGGGACATATGAATGGGTAGTAATGCCTTTTGGTTTGAAAAATGCTGGTGCAACGTACCAACGTGCCATGAATACCATTTTTCATGAGTTTATCGAGAAGTTCATGGAAGTATATATTGATGATGTTATGATTAAATCGAATTCGATTAACCAACATCTCGATCATTTAAAGCAAGCATTTATCACAATGCGTAAAAAAGGGTTAAAAATGAATCCTTTGAGGTGTGCATTCGGTGTGTCTACAGAAAATTTTTTGGGGTTTATTGTTCATAAGAAGGGAATTGCTATTGATCAAAATAAAGCTAAAGCAATTCTAGATTTTCCCCCTCCTAAGTCAAAAAAGGAAGTACAATCTTTTCTTGCGAAGGTTAATTACCTTCGACGGTTCATATCAAAACTTTTTGGCCGAACTTAAATTTTTGCATCTTTGGTTAAGCTTAAAGATGAATCTCAATTTGAATCAGTCAAAACTTACTTGTCCAAAGCACCAGTGATGGCAACGGTCTGTTCTCATGAACCTTTAAAGTTGTATATTGCAGCATTTACAAGTACTATTGGATCCATGTTGGCTCAGGATGATGAGGATGGATGTGAAAGAGCTATTTATATCTAAGTAGAGTACTAACCGATATCGAGACAAGATATTCTCCTATTGAAAAGTTGTGTTTGACTTTATACTATGCTTGTACAAAGTTGAAATGTTATATGGTTGCTAAAAATGTGAAAGTGATTGCACAGACAGATTTGATAAAATATATGTTATCTTATCCTATGTTAAGAGGTCAGTTAGGAAAGTGAATGCTTGCTTTAACGAAGTTCGATTTGCAATATGTGCCAGCCAAGGCTGTGAAAAGTCAGGTCATTGCAGATTTTCTAGTCGATCGACTAAACAATCTTAATGACCAGGAGGCAAATATAGTCGATGTAGTTTCCGATTGTTGGAAACTATATTTTGACGGTTCGAAACACAAAGATGGTACTGGAGTTGGGATTTTGATTATTTCTTCGGAAGGTTCCCCATCAGAATTTCTTTTTGGATTAAAATATCCTTGTTCGAATAATGTCGCAAATATGAGGACTTGATATTGGGTTTAGAAATGTTGATTGGTAAAGGAGCATTGGATGTTCAAATCCTTGGGAATTCCCAATTGGTTTTGAAGCAGTTATCTAAAGAGTTCAAGTGCAATAACGAGAAGTTACAAAAGTATTTATCGATAGCATGGGAGTTGTTAGTGTCTTTTGGAAAAGTGTCTCTAGTTCGCATTCTAAGGGTTCGAAATAAAATTGCTAATGAGTTGGCCCAAATTGCATCGAGATATAAAATACTCCCTGAGACGTTGGAGAAATTGGAAAAAGTTCGTCAAATTCTGGTACCCATCGAAGAAAGAGAGGCTTTGATTCTAAACGAATGGAATGATGATGATTGGAGAAAACCAATTGCTGAATATTTGAAAAATTCCAATATTTGGGTGGATTGAAAAATTAAATTAAAAGCAATGAATTTTGTATTGATGGCTGATGAGTTATACAAGAAAGGCATCGATGGTAGCCTTTCCAGGTGTTTAAGTCAATCGGATAAAGATATTGCTCTTGGAGAAGTTCATAGAGGAATATGTGGTACCCATTAGGCTGGAATGAAAATGAAATGGGTACTTCGACGAGATCAAGTGTATTGGCCCTCTATGATCAAAGACTGTATTGATTATGCGAAAGCATGTCAGGAGTGCCAACGACACAGAGTGATGCAATAGATTTCAGCCTCTGAGATAATTCCATTATTAATCCATGGCTATTTTGAGGATGGGCTTTGGATTTGATTGGAATAATACACCCATCTTCATCGAAGAATCATAAATTTATCCTAGTGGCAATTGATTATTTTACAAAGTGGGTTGAAGCTATTCCTTTAATAGAGGCAAGACAAAATGAAATTATTGACTTCATAGAGGAATACATAATTCATCGATTTGGAATTCCTCAAACCTTGAGTATTGATTAGGGGACTATGTTTACTGATCAACGTATTAAAAAGTTTACTGCCTCGAGAAACATTACTATGATAACTTCAACTCCATATTATGCACAAGCAAATGGTCAGGTTGAGGCAGCGAATAAAATATTGATCAATTTGATTAAGAAGCAAATCGGTCAAAAACCTCGAACTTGGCATGAGATTTTAAGCCAAGTATTGTGGGCTTATCGAAATTCACCTAGAGGGTCGACGAATACGTCTCCTTATAAATTGGTGTATGGCCATTATGCAGTGTTGCCATTAGAGATTAATCTTAAAACTTTAAAAGTAACGAGGCAAGACGATTTACCGATTGAAGATTATTGGAATGTGATGTATGATGAGTTGAATGATTTAAATTAAGAATGTATTTTAGCACTTGAGAATATGATTTATCAGAAGAATAATATTGCTCGAAATTATAATTGTTGAGTAAAAGAGAAGTGCTTTAGTATGGGAGAGTTAGTTTTAAAAGTTATTTTACCAATAGAAAAGAAGTCAAAATTTTTCGGTAAATGGTCCCATAATTGGGAAGGACATTTTCAGGTAATCGATTTGTATTCCGGGAATGCATATTGCATTAAAGATATTGATTCTGGCAATATAGTGAAATTGATAAATGGAAAATACTTGAAGCAATATCGATGCATAGAAAGTAGTATTTAGAGAAAAGTACAGATGAAATAAAAATTCAGTTCAAACAATATATCAAATTTTGGGCAAGTGAGGAGCTAATAGCTCCTTGAGTTCCATTCAAAGTTGAACTCTTTCACCATTGAGGGAAGAATAAGCTTCGACTTCATCATGCTCTTTGTTTTATACCCTGTCATATCTTCTGTTGATCTCTTCTTATTTAGTTTCTACTTTGCAAAGTTCTTTGAAGAGATCTTGTTTTTTTGTTGTGCTGCAGCATAAGGCCCTGCCAATTCAGCTTCTTTCTCCTGAATCCTGGCAAGTTCCCTTTTGAGTTCTTCTTTTCGCTTGTCAAAATAGGCTTGAATGGTAGTAGCTTGGGCAATTCTTAGGTCAAACTCTTTGTACGACTTTTGAATCGATTGGTAGACAACGCCCATTTCTTTTGATTCTGTTTTGATCTTTGTTGTTTTTTCTTTGGCTTCCTTTATTCTGTCTTGAGCGATAGAAAAGTTGTTTGAAACTCTGGTAAATCTTCTCACTGTGGAGGAAAATTCAGGTGAAACCTAGAATTCAAGAGAAGAACTCAAGATGTTAGATAAAAGGCTGTTCAAATCATGTTGTGCAACCCATTCGTCAGCAGTGTAGGTTAACATCCTAAAAAGAGAAGCTGATTGCTTGAGTGTTTTGGAGTTGAGATTTTCATGAAGATTTGATGTTGGTAAACCTTCAGTAATTGGACTCGAGGCAGGAATTTCTTCTTCTTGAGTGATTTTAGTCAAGACAGCTACTAGATTAGCCAAGTCAGCATCCTGAAGTTCGGGGGTAATGAGTAGGGTCTCTTTCGAAAGTTCGGGACCTTGTGAGGAAGATGGTTTAGTTGGTTTTATTGGACTTGCTATTTTTTGTGGAGAATGTGTAGTCTTTCTGGTTTCTCGAACAGGTGAAATGAGGGTTTGTGAAATCGGAGATTTGATAATGAAATCCGCATTAATAGGAGAAGAAGGAGGAGAAGTGTTTACAGCTTGAGGAGTTGGGGATTTTTCTTGGCTCATATCCACCAAGTTTGGTTCTTCGAAAATTGTTAGAAGAAAATTTGGATGGGATCAGCCATGATGATTGTTGGAATAGAGGAGTGCGATTCTTGAAGTTCTAATCCATGTTGGTCTCCTTGTTTTTTTAGACTGATTTATGCAATCGGTGAGGAAGGGATGGATCGAGCAGCCTCCACAACCTTTGTCATGGTAGAAATTTTTGTGAGTAAAACAATTCGAGATCGATGAGAAAAGTTTAAATCGAAAAATAGTTGTACCTGAGTAGATTTTCTTTGTTGGAGAAGTAGGAATGAGGAAGTCTCCGATGAATCTTCTGAATCTAAACTATCGAAAGATGTGGAAAAAAGATTCGATCGAGATAATTGTTGGTTCTCGTCAGAGGTGCTTTCACTTAATAATTGTTTCTAAATCAGAAATCGAACAGTAAATATAAGGTGTATTAAAATATATACAATGATCAAATTTCGTTAGGAAGAATCGATCAAGTGTTTACCTTTACAGGTTTTGAGGTTTTGGTTGAAATCTTCTGGGCCTTTTGTTTTGGTTGTCTAGGTTGTATTACCTGGAGAGTTTTTATTGAAGATTCTTTGATCTCATCCAAGATACGGTTGTATCGAGAGTAGTAATTGTTCCACCACTCGATGAAAGACTTAGTGATGAAGGCACTACGAACATAAGACAAGTGGGAATAGTTGCTTCGATGTGTCTGGTTGACTCCAAGACATCTTTGGATATCTTTTCTTGATTTGAATTCGAAATGACAGAGAGCATTGTGTTTTTGAGTGACAAGCGATGGAATAGCTTGAGAAAAGCCTATTTGTCTTGCGACATAAGGGGAGCATGGAGAGTTACCTTAAATTTCTTTCTTGTATTGAGGTATTCCTATCGAAAATACCTAAACAGCAAGAAAATTTACCCAAGTTGCACTTGCCACGTGATTTTCATCATCATTGGAAAAAATGCGACGTTCGAACCAAGGTGGTCCACAATTTCAACGTAGAAAATGGATAAACGTAAAATCCTCATTCTGAAAACTTTTGCAAGAGTAGTGAAAATACAGCCCAGAAGAGGTCTTCAATCGGAGTGGCATCCTTGAAGTTCGGTTGTAAAGGGACTAATTGAGAGCCTTCAATATGTTATTTCTCCGAAACGTTGCCCCCATCTTGCTTCATGAATTTTTCAAAAATAGCATTTAACCAGATTTGTAGAAGCCAAAGGGGACCACCCACATTGATTGAGGATTTGTTTCAAAGGCAGTCAACTAGGTGCCCTAATTGATCATATAAATTTCTCAAAATCAATTTGGCCAAGTTAAATTTGTGACCTTCATGAAGGCAGCCAATGGGAGGAATAATTTCTGCATCTGAACACTCCTCGAGCAAAAGATGATAGCATTTAGCCAGTAGTATAAGAAGGCAACACTTTTCTCAACAGTCATAAGATCGTTTTCATGACCCATGTGGTAATGAATGAAGTCATTGTAAGAGTTCTTTTGAACTATCTGACAGGTTCGAGTTGGTTTTGTTTCGAATGTTGCCTCAGAATAGTTTATCGAAAGTCCAGTAATGGCGGCAACATCGAATAGTATGGGCCCCACCATTCCGCAAGGAAGATGAAAATTATTAGTGGTTTTGTTCCAGAAACACAACACAGCCCCAATCATCCAGTGGTGTCTGGTAGGTGTGAAATGGGAGAGACAAAGAAGGTCGTAGATACCTTATGCCTTCCAAGCGTCACCTCTTGATGGTTCGAGGCGTTGATACCAGGAAAGAAAGTCAGCTCCTCGGGTGGTGATTTTTGGGTTGTTTCTGAAAGGTTTTTTGTGATCAATGAAGGGGGCAATGAAAAGGTCTTGCTTATTGAGTAAGTCTTCTCCTTCAACACCGGAAAAGACATGGGCATTCTTTTTGGTATGCTCCAAGGTTTGTAAAGGATCAACAAAATAGCAAGTTTTCTCATCGACAGTGAAAGGGATAAGAATCCTTTTGTCTTTAGGCAGATGTTTGGGATCTTCAATGATAATATCATTGAATCGATTCAAAACCTCCAAATCAAGTTGTTCAAAGGTTTCAGTTATGGGACCTTTGCCTTTGTCTTGGGCAGATAAGGTTTTTGGAGCAGAAGAAGAAGCCATTGGTGAATACGCGAAGGGAGTTCTGATGATTGATTTGTTTATGGAGGGAAAAATTTGCGTAGAAAGGTTCAGAAATGGCAAAAAGTGCTTAAAAAGAAAGGTGAAAATTGGGAGACAGAAAGTTAATGTTGAGTAACAATGAAAATTTTGTTAAGTAAAATGAAAGAGTTGTGCTGCCGTTTCATATTTCGTATTTTAAATTTTGAAATTAAAAAATTTCTTTGAGAAGGTGTGGTGGAAGGAAGAGAAATAGTTAATAGTGGGGCACGTGTCAGAGTGGGTACAAATAAATGAAAATTAATAAATTTCATTTAAAACAAATTAATTGATTATAGTGGCAAAGTTAGAGAAGATAGAATTAAGTGTTTCATTTTAAAATGTTGTCGAAAAACACATTAATCCTAAGGGGGCAATTTGTTGATCAAAAGTACTGAATTTTGAGAAATACTATATTCAAGATCTAAAGAGTTTGTATTTCAAAGAATAAAGCTCGTATCGAAAAGGGTTTTGTCAAGGAATGTGAAGCGAGAGTTATTCGACGTATTCAGTCGAGGAGCTGGTCAGTGTGCTTAGTCGAAGAATTAAAGTTTTTCGAAGGTTATTTTTAGCGGTTACTCATATTAGGCAAAAGGAGCGGGAATAGTTATTCGAAGACTAGCATGCGTCGGAGTTACTTTTGAATCTGATTGGTCAAAGATTCTTATAAATAGATGAAAGATCAATGAAGGGGTTGAAACTTTGCTTCAGAAAAACACTCAAGCACACTCACATCCTAAGGACTTTCTGAGTCTGCATTTGAGTCATTTTTTTCTGTAGGGTTCCTTCCACTATTTTTAAATTATATTCACATTTTCTGTAACCTTTACTTTTTCTACAAATTTATCTTTCAAGCAAATTTGCTCTTTCTGTTTTCTTTTAAGATTTAGCACTTTATTTTCGATTTCAAAGTCCTTTGATCTTGTCGAAGGCAATTTATTGCTTTATTTACCTTCAATGCAATTTCTTTCCATTCCAGTCAATTTATTTTCAAAGTTTATTTTGTTTATCTTTCAGATTTCCTTTTCTTTTATTTCATCGAAAAGATTTTTTGATGCACTTTAGAAAATTAGTACTCACAGATGAGTAGGTTTCGCTCCCAGACCACTAGATATCGAACCACTTCCGATTTGCTAAAAATCGATAAAATAATAATAATAAGACAACAAAAAAAAATTACAAAATAAAGTGTACCCCTCTTAGTATATATGAAGAGTAGTACATATAATAGCTCGTGTAGAAAGGATAAGTACAAAATTAAGTAATAACTAATCGTTAATAATTAAACATAAGTAAAAAATTGAAACACTTTAAAATGTGAGGCACAAAATCAAAGTTTTGGCTGGGTTATCTAATATAAATTTTACTATCACATGAAACAAAGGGGTTGGAAAGTAAATTCCAACCAATGAATGTCGGAGGATCTTTTCAATAAATAGTGCTTAGTGGAAGAATTCTATCCTTATATACATGTGTTCTTACATAACTAACTTCCATATATAACTAACAGAATTACCAGCTCTGCCAAACTAACTAACCACCACTAACTGTATTAAAAAGTTCTGACTAACTGAGTTTTGTTAAATATCTAAATACATATTGCTTATAGGGTATGGCCTAAGCTATATCAGATAACAGCACGTCGTCAAGACATGATGAAACAAATAAAGGTAGCAACAAATTCATAATTAAATTGCTTAGAAACTGTTAAAATATTTCTGCAGTAAAACATGATCTTGATGGATCTAATGTATAACATAACACCTGTTTTTTCAGTGGAGAATAACACTTGAATTATAGTATTAGAAAAAAGTTAAAAGAAACGATAACCTAGACAAGGGTCCAAAAGAATAAATGCATCCTGATCCGTACCCAGGAATTATGTGGTGAGTAGCAAACTCAAAGATAGGTAATTCTGTTAAAGCAGTCTCACATTCTGGTATTTTAGGTGAGAGCAGTCTATATGAATATCAACCACAGCGAAACAATTCAAGTCGGCACCACTCCACTTGGAATACCTGAATTGAAGAAAAGCATAAACCACACGACAATTATCCAAACGAAGAAGCATAGAAATACCGTTCGAATTTTTTCTGATGACACTTTGTTAAAGCAGTCTGTGTCCTCTGGCATGTTCTTTGTGCTGAGATCCTGTATGGTATACTCAATTATTTCACCAATCAGCTTCCTATAGTGCGGAGCAACATTGGAGGACTTGAGGAGATGAACTTTTGATTTTTTGAGGAAATTAAGAGCAATCTCTGCCTCCACAGAATTGAACTTGAAACCATCCAACTCACAGTCATCAATAGTTGAACCACTTCCTGTTACATCATTGGTAATTTCAGACAGAGTTGTATCCGTTGGAAGCAAGGTCATGGAAGGAGTTTCTTCCAATAAGGTCTGAAATAGAAACATCAAATATATTATCAACAATTTGAATCAGGTAAATCCTCCACTATATGTTCGTATTCCTTTCGTCAGAATCAAAACAGTTGCAATATGCCTAATAAGAATCGCTCTAGTGAAAATTCAACACATCTAAGAAATGTATCACATAAATAATTACACACAACATGCACACCGAAAAATTTTCAAGTCTGCTTAAATTACATTGAAGATCATAAAATTTTATGCACATAAAAGCATTGAACTATGCTTAAATTAGAATCTAATTACAGAAATTATCACAAATATTAGCGATAAATAAACAGATCTAAGAGTGAGAGTTGAGCCACAAAACAACCACACACAGAATATTTTCAAGTAAAACTTAAATTAGATAAAAGAACAGAAAAATTACGAAAACCGCTTATGAAATTTGCGTTTAAATAAAAAAGAAAAAAAAAAGGTAGAAATACTCAGATTCGAACTTACCTTAGCATCATCGTTGTGGTTTAGGTAGGAGATCTCAGAGATCGGTGAGGAGTCCACGGAATCCTCAGAAACGCAAGTGAATTCTGCATTCAAGTTCTTGCGGGTGATCTGGCTCGAAAGAGAAGAGACAGAAGAATGGAATGTGAGAAAAGGAAAAATGAAGAAGAAAACGGGGGAAATGCGAGCGATTAGGGTTCACAAGGCGTGCCTTACTAGATTTCTTGGAAGAGGGAACTTTGGATTTGGCATGGTGATTCTCTGCGGAGCGAGTAGAGAGAGAGAGCTTCAGTGGTGTTTGGAGTTGGTGATCCTTCATTTGGCGGGAGAAAGCTTTTCTGTGTGAAAGAAAACGTTCAAATCTTTTCTATTTATAGTAAAAAAACGATGGTTTGCATCAGAATGCTGCTACCCTTTAAGGGGATTATTGTCCAGTGGGCCATATACGCCGGATTTTCTTTTATTTTTTTCAAATAGGTGAAAGAAAGGATTTTTTTTTTAAATAAATAAAATAAACGTTTTATTTTCTAAAATAAACAATTTGTAACATTTTTACTAAAATACACCGTATCACTTATCTCGTTTATAGTATAAAAAAAATAAGAGTGCACGTATCACATTTATGCTATAAATGAGATAAGGTACAAAACACTAGACGTATTTATTTCATTTACACCGTAAATGAGATACATAAATAATTATAATGTTTACAGTGTAAACGAGATACATTATGACAAATTTTTCGCAACTATAAAAGGATGTGCAACCTTTTGTATTCTTTACAAACATCTCATTTCTTCATCTCCTCCGTTTTTCTTCTGAAAAATAAGCCAAAATGTCTAGTGGTGGTAGATATGTGGTTGTAAGTGTGTATCATAATTTTTATATGAGAAATAGTGACACCAGAATCATATTTGAGTGTGATAATCTCATTCTATTGTGCACCTGGCGAGTTGGTTCTTTGTCTAAATTGAAGAGTCTGATATTGAGTAGCGTTCGTGGTAGTGAGAGAAAAGAGATAAGAATGGTGGAGTAGCACTGATGGGAAATAGAGTTTTCTAGTTTTGTCTGTTTTGGCTCCATAGAGACGAGCATGTGTGGCTTATGTTTGACATTCATGGGAGAATCATGGTGGAACAAGTTATGTAGCTTTTTGCGGAGGTCGGTGATTTTGGTGGCAATGAATATGACCACTCGGATTTCGTACAGGATGACCCACCTCTCACATCCCCACTAATACACGTTGCGAGTCCAGTGGAAGACATGGATGTGGATGGTGAGGAATCCGACGAGTAATATGTTGCGAATAGCAACGATAGTGGTTCTTCTGAAGATGATAACGAGGAAGAGTTTGTAGCCGAGACGCCAGTGGAAGTATCAGTTCGGTATCTTCTTCCTGCCTTGTAACCAATTTCGGCCTTATCAGCTGTACCCAATAACTATCAGACGTTGGATCTAGACGCGATGTGCGAGAAAACTCTGTTTTCCAACACGGGTGAAGATGATTACAACTTAGACGGTGGTGTGGAGTTTAGGGTTGGCCACATATTTAAGATTATAGATGCAAGGATGCAGGACATGAAGAATTACAGCATCCGTAGAAGTGTTTAGTACCGAGTAGTGGAGTCGAACCGATTAAATTACCATGTTCTTTGCCGATAATATGCAGCTGGATGCCTGTGGAGTCTCCGTATTTCCCTCCGATAGAATTTCGGATATTGGCGAGGCCTCGTTTAACTGTGGTGTAATTAATATCATTTATCATTGTTATATTTTGTGTAAATGCCAACCATGTGTGTGTTATTTCATTAGGGAGGTGTGTAGGCCGTAGTGTTGGAGGAGCGCACACGTGTTTAGCACCAACTGTGTCTCAAGACCATCGACAGTTGGACAGCAGCCTCATCTGCCGTGTCATTCTGCCAATGATAAGTCCAACCCATCCGTCAGCATCGCTGTACTACAAGGTACAGTTAGACAAAGCTATCACTTCAAACCCTCGTATAGAAAGGTCTGGATAGCAGAACAAAAGGCAATTGCATAGATATACGGCGATTTGGAGGAGTCATACAATAAGATGCCTAAGTTGCTACAAGCACTGCAGAGTTGTTGTCCTGAAACAATAAAGTGCCTAGTTAAATAATTAATAACTAAATTAATAAACAGATACTTAATAACTATGTTTAAAGAAAAACAAACCTAAATAAACATCTAAATAACAAATCCATTTCAAAGTATGTCGAAAACCATACACTATCATTAAACCATTGCTAACAATATATTCATTCGCGTAACATATACTGCATACTACTATAAAAGTATCCTAAGTATGGCTACACACGTATGCTTTAACATAAACATAAAATAAAAAACAATACCAACTTCAAAGTCAGCTGCCCCAACAATGTGTCATGTCGCGTTCAGTCGGTTGATGTCCGCATCATATGCATCAGCATACGCCATAATCTCGTAGTAATTTGAAAATTTAGTTAGAAAAAGGTAAAAGTAGGAGAAAAGTTGAAGAAATTGATGTAATAAGGACTCAATAGGCGTTGTGGACGAAATACATATATATAGGCCTCCTCCACTCTTATAAATAAAAGTGCACGTATTTCGTTTACACTGTAAATGAAAAAAGACAGTTATACACCATGTGTACAAAAGTAATACGGCCACATTGTTTTGTGCCTTATCTCGTTTGCATTCTTATTTCATTTATACTATAAATAAAATAAGAGATACGGTGCATTTTAGTAAAAATACTACAAATTATTTATTTTAAAATATAAAACATTTATTTTATTTATTTTAAAAAAATCCGTGAATGAAATTGTCGATCGAAAAACAATAGAGGATCTTGTAGGCAGTTTTACCTAATTTTTAACTTTGTTTAAAATCTTAATTTTTTAATTAGATTTCTATATTGAATAAATTTTAAATCAAATCATTCAATTTGTACATTGTTTAAAACTCTTATATCTAACTTCGCAATATCAAACTAACATGATGATTAATGAGTTATTCTAAAATGTGTTATAGGTTTCAACGGAACTGTGCTAGATCAGGAGATAGATAATAATGGTTATTTAGAGTGAGTTTGTTTTCGCATTGGCACCTCGAGACAGATTGAATTTGAGTTATCTCAAATGAAGTAACATTTAACAGAAGTCAATGACTTCGAAAAAAAAGAGTCTAAACTATAAAATCAATCCTCAGATACGGTCGCTGGTCACCAAACGTAATTGTCGCAAAATTCTAACTTTAAAGATGACGAATTCAGCAATCATAAACAACGGCACACGTATACTGCTTGTATAATATACGAAACTCAAACTGATAACACAATGTAAAGGATTGAGTCAGGAGAGTGGGGGCTATTGCTAAATCAAAATGGCTTGATGAAATTTTTCTTCTAATATTTTAATTAATGGATAAATTTTTCTAATAACAAGTGTTATGATAAGTAGGAGCCTCACGAATTAGTTGTTTTGTCTCTCAGCATTCTCAATAGGTGACACAGCAGAGTGAATGGTATATTCTAGCAACACTGCCAGTGATAGAACCCAATCTTATCCACTGAAACAGTTGCCAGAACACAACATAACACCCCCCGTATAACACAAAGACAAAGCAGACAAAGCCATGCATGTTTACAAGCCGTCCAAAAAGAAAGGGGGGGAAAAGGAGAAAAGAAGAGCATGTTTACATTGGTAGAAACTAGGAAGAGTGAGTCAGTGATCGAGGGCGCTGCGAATGGATAGTGGAGGGTGGAGAAGGGTGCCTCTGGAGATAAGGTCGTGGTTTAAGAATAAAACAATAACAGTTATATCATCGTGAAAATGGCGCCGAACCTTCTTGTCTATCTTCCTCAGGTCTGAATATCTCATTTCTCGTTTTCTTGCTGCTTCCTGTAGTGCAGCCTTCACTAGCCTCTTCGCACTACCCTGCACCCATATACGAGCTTTCTCATCAACTATTATGCCAACGTATAGGTAGACATATAAAATCACATAACAGCTGATTAATAAAATCTCAAAAACTAAAATGCAAAGCCATATCATGATATGGCAACTCTAAAACTTAGTTTTAACCTATAAACTCTTCTGCATCATACCAATAAAGTAAGAGGTAGCAATAATGAAAAAGGAAATGTCTAAGTGGTTTCCCCTTTATTGAGTTAAGATCATGAGAGCAAAAGAGAAGTAATGTGGCATCATCTACAGGTCAAGCTATTGTGGTGGGTTAGGTTTTTTTTTTTTTTTTTTTGGGGGGGGGGGTGTTAAAAGTCAATAAATAGAAAGATACACAATCATGGAAATTATGTTATATGAATATTTAACCACTAAGAAGCCCTGTAACGTAGCATGGACTAAATTTGCAGGCATACAGAATGACAATCTTTTCCGCTCAATATTTGCCATAAAAGAATCCTTGCACTCATCTTGGAATTGCATTTTGAATGTTGCCAAGAAAGAATATATAAACAGGAATAGGAAGTGATGAGGATTAAGGAGACTCGAAACTTTAAACTAAATGAATAAAGCTTCAAGCACAAGGCTAGCAGTTGAGACAGGGTGGTCGACTGAACAGTAAATATGTGTGACTTGTGAAACCTATGACACAAGCAACAGAAACTACTCCATTCACAATAGTATTGCAAGAAAATAGGGGGTTACACTCAGATAACCCGTTGTATGAATTGAAACTTAAATTATTAAACTAAAGCAATTTGTAGCCAGAAAAATGCAGAGAGCAACAACACAATGATTCCCATACACATATTAGTGAAAGAAAGAGGTGAAAGAGGGGGGGGGGGGGGGGTCCTTACCACACGTGGGTTGCTGTGAACAATATCCACTGCTCTTTCATTACTCAGGTGCTCCCATAAACCATCTGATGCAAATATAAGGAAGGAATCATTTGGTTGGAGAGGATGAGAAATAATAGTTGGATTAGCAGACAAGATAGGCATGTTCATTGGTTCAGGAAGTCTGAATTTGGGATTAATTGGTTCCCGGTTAAACTGCGCATGTTTCATATATACGTCACCTATAGATCTAGAAACCTGCACCAAACATCATGGAAGTGTGATACAATGTTGTCATTATTCCAGTGTGAAAAGTAATACTAACAAAAGAAAAAAAAAAGGATAATGGTTGCAAGAGTTAGCAGCAAAACTGGACCCAGTGACTAACCAGCAAATACAGACTTGATTAATTGAATAAAACAATGAAATACATCTGGAAAAGAAGTGTGTTCAGATTAGCTGTGAAAAAAAATAATTAATATATTATATAAAAAATGATTTATCATAATCAAATATTTCAGACCAATTTTGGGACTTTGGACCATTGTCCCCTGTTAACTTCACGAACAAATTCCTGATGCATTTAGTCTTGTTCCTTGCCACGGTATTGTTCAATAAACTTAGAACTTGTTCATCAAAGCTTCATTAACTATACTTCCCAAGTTTGTCTTGCTTCTATAATGGGATTGTTCAATAACCTTAGAATCAAACACCAAGAATAACTAACTATACTTCCTAAGTGAGTTTCTTGCTTCTAAATTCTAATATATGTGATAGAACCAAACATCAAGCTTAACTAAGTATACTTCCCAAGTGAGTCTCTTCCTTCTATTATATGTAACAGTATGCCACAAGGCCTAAGTTAATATGATAAGAAGTTAAGTCCAGAATTTAGTAGAATAAGAGTAGTTTTTTGTGCACTAACCAATAAGAACAATGTTTAACATTCCCACTTTACTTTTACAAGCATTCTGGCAGAACTGTGGCAAGACACACCAGAACATAGTGAGGATGAAAATATCAGATAAAATAAGGCATGGGACACACAAGGCAGTTAAGGCACTGTTTTCCCTAACATCAAAACTCAATACACAATTTTCACATAGATCACAGCACCTCAACAGAACAGACACTGGAGAATTCAAGTAATAAATGTTTGATCACATTCATGAAGATGCTGGTTTAACATGATTAACTTTTCCAGAGGAAGAAAGAAGCGTGTAAATTACCTGAATAATGCCTTTTACTCTCCACACTCCATGTTTAAGGACAACAATTTGGGGATCATCAGGGTGCAATTCTTTAAGCTCCTGCCTAACAGCCTCAAGATTCGCATTGTGTTCAGCAGATAGCTGAATCGCTGCGACCCCACCGGTGTTGCCAACTTTCTTACCCAACACAACACGGGAATCTCCTAGATTCGCCACAAATAACGTCTGCTGGAAGATCACTCCAACCAGACAGCATGTCCCGGTAGTGGCAACTTGAGGCCGAGTACTCCACAGATCAGAAACAAGAGCAGTGAACCCTTCCTCAGTTCTCCGGAACGCTGTTTGAATAGTCTCGGCCGTCACAACCCCCTGTGACTCAGCTGACGCAGCTGCACACAAACAACAAACAGAAAGCCTAATACAGCTCAATAAGAAGTGCCCCTTCACCAAAAAAAATAATAAACCATGAACGAGAAACCAAAAAATTAGAGACTGAAAGTCTAATCAAAATTTAGTTCAAATCACATCCAAATTCAATTCACAAGCCAAAAGAGAAGTTATCGATAGAGACAGAGCAACTACTTCACAGTTCACACACACTTCATCAGTGATTCACGTGAAAAACGAAAAAAGGAACAACTTTTTCAAACAATCACGAAAAAGCGAATCGAATGAAAGATCATTCATAAGTCATAAGTAATAGCAAAGCGAGCTCGTAATTGAGAAGAACTCTAAAATTTGGGAACCTTGAAAGTTGCGGAACAAGTTATCGCAGACATAGCGGGAGGCGTCGGGGCCACCGTGGCCGTCGTAGACGCCGACGAAGGTTCCGAGGGGACCGGACTCGATCTGGCTCTGATCCTCGAGGACCTGGTTGGCCTGGACAACGGCCATCGAGAATTCGCCGGAGCCGTACCTTCCGACATCGCGGAACCAGAGAAGGCCGTCCTTGCCTTCCCTTCCGGCGGCGGCAGAGACAGCATCACCGCCGCCGTGGCCGAACGGCTTCCAACATAGAGAAAAAAGATTCATCATACAACATCTCTCAGAAACCCTAACCCTAGTGCTTCTTCCCCCAACCCTAAACCCCTAACAACACCGGAAAAAAGGGACCTTATGGTTCCAATGGGGAAAGGTTGATGGCGATGATGTTGTAGAGAGGGAGAGAGAAGAGAGAGAGAGATGAGAGAGAAAGGGGGCTGCCTTTGTGGGTGAATGTTATCGAAGAAAGTGTGCGCAGGATAAGGCGGGAGGCGCAGGTTAGCAAAGAGAAGAAGCGGGTGTGTTCGGTGGTAGAGGAACAGTAACAGGAACGGGCTTCTTGCTTCTCTTGTTGGGAAGGGGATGCTGTGGGGAACCACTTCTGTTTTCTTGCCTCCTTCCTTCTTTTCAATTTTGATTTTCTTTTTTATCCCCTTTTTTTCCTTCGTTTATAATTTAAGGAAAAAAATTGTACAAATTAAAAAATGTTGGCTACTCAAATGTCATTAGATACTGTCTACAAATTTTTATTGAACCTCTTCGCATAATACTTGTTTATTTATATGGTAATTATTATTCTTATATACAATTATTATATTAATTTCAAATGAGTAATTTTCCTTGAGAAATAGCTTTCCTAGTTTCTATCTTTTTTTTTTTTTTTTTTGAGATTTTTACTGAGATATCTTTTATCAGATTTGTCCAGAATTTGGGCAAGTATTTTGGAGTTACTCTTAGTCATTCTAAGGTGACTCGTTCAGTTTTAAATGGTGTCCTGGATAAAATTCGGAGTAGACTAGCAAACTGGAAAGGAAATTTACTCAATCGGGCTGGTAGACTCTGTTTGGTTAATTCTGTTGCAGCCGTTATTCCCATGTACCAGATGCAGGTCTCTATTTTTTTCAAAGGAATCATTAGTAAATTGGAGTCTATGACGAGGAATTTTCTTTGGAAATGACAAGTTGATGGAAGAAGATTGAATCTTGTTAGTTGGAAGGTATTGGTTACTCCAAAAAAATATGGAGGTTTAGGGATTAGAGATTCTTACGGTGTGAATATTGCTCTTCTTGAGAAGCTAATTTGGACTTTATTCTAGTAGCCAAACAAATTATGGGTCTAATTGTTAGATGCCAAATACCGATCATCTCTATATGACTGTTTTAGTTGTCCAAGAACAAGGACTCTCCCATTTGGAGGAGTCTTTGCAAGGCTTGGAAAGGCGTTGAAGGATGGGTTTGCTTGGTGTATTGGAATTTGAACCAGAATTTTTGGTTTTCTAACTAGAGGAGAGAAGGACGGTTATCTAATGAGATGGAATATGTTCACATTTCTGATTCAAATCTCCGGATACAGGATATTTGGTCGGTTGGTAGGTGGCATTTAGATACTCTTTATTCTCTTTTATCTCAAAATCTGAAAGGTAATATTCTCTCTTACAATTCAGATGTGCAAGCAGGTCCAGAAGTGGGTTGGTATTGGTTTGGATCTACTGCCAAAGTCTATAACTCAAGCAATGGTTACTTGTGGTTGTGTAAGTAGCTGTTTGGTTGGGAGGAGCAGGAGAATTGGCTTTAGCTTTAGCGCCAGCTTGTTCCGAAAAAGCACAATTTTTTGGCTTGGTTGTGTCTTAAGGAGGCTCTTCCTACTGCAAGTTTTCGCTTCAGAAGAGGGATGTCGTCATCAGATAGGTGCCCAAGATGTCTTTCTAGCCAAGAATCGGTTTTACATTGTATTCGGGATTATCTAAAAGCTCAGCTTTTTGGCATAGGTTGGATATTTCTTGTTATTCTTTGGATTTGAAGAATTGGTTCTTGTATCATAGCAGAAAGCATCCGTTCAAGTCCTTTTCGAGACTTTGGTGGATATGGCGAGTAAGGAATAATGACATCTTTAATCCTCATGAAACTTGGCCTCCAAAAAAAGTAATTTGTCTGGCATTAACTTCAGAAAATAAGTTCAGGAATATTTTTGAATTACAACGTATGTCCCTTCCCTCTACTCTAAATGGTTTTTGGAATCCCCATCCATTGGTACTTTTAAGATTAATTGTGATGCTAGTTATCTTGATTCGGGTGATAGTGTTGGTTTTGCTTGTGTTATTAGAGATTGTAATGAGAGTTGGCAAAGGGAGTGTTTATGAATGATTGAGAGTAATAGTATTCTTCAAGAAGAATTATTTGCTATTTGGAGAGGATATCTCTTAGCTTGGGATGTGGGTCAACGAGATGTTATTTGTGAGACAGATTGTGTGAAAGCGTTTAATCTTGTTACTAATCACCAAGATGGTTTTGGGTTTATTGATCCATTGGTGCTCAAAATAAGAGATATCATGCATTAGAATTGGCGTGTTGACTTTCGTTTGATTATGAGAGATATAAACACGGTGACAGACATTATGGCAAATATGGCGATAAAGTTACAACTTTCTCATGTAGAGCTTCCTTCACCTTAGAAGGAGTTTAAGAGTAGTCTTAAACGAGACTGTCCCTCTATTTAAGCAGTTTTTTTGTTTTGTTTGTTTTGTTTTTCTTTGTTTAGTTTATTTCAATCACAAAAAGATGTCAGTTTGAATAATTTAATCTATGATATTTTTAATATTAAAATTGAAAATTTTGGTTTGATTTTATTTTAAACAAAATAGACACTTTAATATCATTTCTATTTTTTTCTCTTTTAAAAAGGAAATAAGACATATTTAATTAGTTAATTGAAGGTTTTTTTTTCATTTGCATTGGCTATATTCATAAATAATAACTAATTGAATCTATCAATATTGATGTTTCTTTTGTGAAGAATAAAATTAGATTAAAAATAAAAAAAATTTACTAAATTTATAAAAAATATGCACATGATACATTATAATTTTTTGGTAATTTATCTGTTGACAAAAGATAATCTTCACTTTTTATTAAAAAGTATAAGGCATGATACATATAGCATTATTACCCATTGATCAATTGCATTTGTTTTTCCATATCTTACTATTGTATTAAAGATCACATGAATAGTAATAGTATGGTTATGAGAATCAGATTGAATTGATCAATTTGGTTTGATTAATTGAAAGGTGGTTATTACATTGATCTAATTTAAGATAAACAAAATTATTTGACAGTAAATCAATCAAAAATTGATTAATCAATTGAATTGGTGCAATTTTTTAATATATAACTGGTTTAAAATAATAAATAAATAATCAATTTTTAAAAAATATATTTTATATATAAATATATTATTTTATTATATTTAACTTAGTTTCAGTTAAATTCTAATTAAATTTTTTTATTTATAATTTCACTTATTTGATGACTAATTCAATTTTTAAAAATTTGAGTAATACATTTACATCATGGTTGGATCGGAGACTTTCATATATATTTAGTTAATTTCTTTTTGTAAATAGATTATGTATAAGATTCATTTTAATTGAGTCATCATCCATCTAGTTTAATGGCAGAAGAAAGTCTAGAGATAATATAAGGTTTAATTATTCTGTTAGTTTTTGTAGTTTTGTCAAATTTTTAATTAGATTTTGATATTTTTTTTAATTAGATTCTTAAATTTTTTTAATTAAGTCTCTATTGTGATAAAAAAAAATGTTTGATTTAATAAAATATTTCGTTCTCAAATTAAAGATACTTCAGTCACCAAAAAAAAAATTTTAAGATACTTTAATTTTTTTGAATCTTATCTCTTCTCTTCATTTTTTTAAAAAGACAAAATTAGCTTTTTTACTGTTATTCTCCTTCATTCCCTCCTTCTTCCCTTCGTTGTGCACATCAACGTCAGCCGAACTCAACTCCACCATTGAGACATTATTCGAGGGTGTCGCTTCGTCGTTGCTATCGCCACCATTGAAGGTATTTCTGTTAAAAATTCTTCACCAGAATCGTGCTTTCGCGTCCTCTTCTTCACGAAACATGTCATTACGAGCAGATTTGG
The DNA here is from genome assembly GCF_003086295.3 of Arachis hypogaea. NCBI lineage: Eukaryota > Viridiplantae > Streptophyta > Magnoliopsida > Fabales > Fabaceae > Arachis > Arachis hypogaea. Next base: position 14,636,149 of record NC_092049.1, read on the forward strand.
TTTTTGTACAAGACTTCACTAGTACGGGTTGAAAGAAGGATCGGGGACTCGCTGGTCTTGCATTGGTGATGACATTATCAAACTCCTGAAGCGGCGGGGTGGTACCTGCAAAGACACTCCGACGCTCAAGTTAGAATGGATCTAAAAGGTGTAAGTGTGGGTTACGAATGTGTGACGTACCTGAGGGAGCCCCTGACTCCCATTATATAGTTTGTGTTGTTATCTTATCTTATCTTGTTGGCTAAGATAAGAATATTATTTGAATTTGAATATTAGTTAGAGATTCCCGACTTTCTGGTCACTTTGAGCCGTAGGAATATTTTGGGCTTTGGGACCCGAGTCGTCGTTGGCCGTTTGGGGCTCCATACTGTTAGGATTTGGTTGAATTAGTCCCACATTGCTTAGGATAGCAAATGGAGTGGGTGGCCTAGGCTATAAATATGAGGCTAAGTTCTCCATTTGTTTTTGCACCAGTCAGAAACACTTTAAGCTTGTATCTGATTTTTCTTTTCCTCTGTACTCTTTGATTAGAGAGTGTTGTGAGGTGTAGTTAGATATTTGCTTTGAGAGAGTGTGGGTGTACTGGGGTGCCGGTGTTAGAGAGAAAGAAGTCTATGTGTTGTAACAATTTTCACATAGTGATATTCTCTGGTTGTCATTTGACAACGGCCGTAGTTTTTTCTCCGGTAATTGGAGTTTCCACGTTAAATTCTTGTGTTGTGATTGTGTCTATTTTATTTCTCTGTCAAAGGTGTTTTCTCAAGGGGGAATGGTGTCTTATTCCCAACACATACGACAGGTCTATAATAGTTTTCACTGCTACTACTTGCAGCACCGCAGTTTCTTCCGCTCAGAGTTTTGAATTCTGTGGAAATCTTTTTCTTTGTAGATTGTAATTTTTTTTCTTCCTAATTGTTATTGGTTCTGTTGTCATTGTTGTATACTCGGGAAAAAATTTTTCTCCCAAGTGTTAGGGACTTGTAAAAGAATGAACAAGTGATTGATGAAACAAAAACCCTCGAGTAGAATTGGAATTGAATCGTTTTATATAAATAAGTGAAATCAAATTTTCTTTTGAACTGTGTATTGTGATAGCGTAACAATGATGATGGCGCACGATGGCGGTGCATCAAGCTCAAGGGTGAAGCAGCAGGTCGAATTGGAGGAAGAAAGCAAGCTCAGGATTGAGGTTGGGAACGATGCTCCTCTTCACCTTTGTCTTCTTAATTAAAACGCCGATATTTTAGGCACTGAAATTGCCTCTAAAATTTAGCTCAATTTCCCACCCAACTCAAATTCGTTTTATTTTTAAATTCATACTCTACTATTCTTTTATTTTCATCATTGTTATTGTTATTGCTCTTACTTGTGTTTGATTTTTCATTTAAGTTTTTACTTGGTATGTGCTACCATTGAAATAGAAGATACTACTGAAATTGATTATATTGTGGATGAGGTAAACTCTCTCTACTACTATAATTTTTGAGTTGGTTGAATTGTTTAGAAAAAATGTGACTCTATGAGTTTGATTGTAGATTCCAATGGTCAATTATATTAATGTGCATGCTATATTAGAAGGCGGAAGAACTCGTGCTACTCTCTAGTGATTCTAAATTTTTTCAGGTGTGACTTTGTCATCCATTTTCATTATAAAGTTATTATTTCTGTTTATAAATCACGCTAAACAAATTATGAGAAGTCATGAAAATGCTTTTTTGGTTTGTTTGTTAGTGTATGTTTGGGTGAATTTTATTGACAGATTTGATTGTTGCTCAGGAACCTAGGATGATTGTTGTAGGATTTAGATTCTAAAAAAAATACCTATTGAATATAAATAATTTATAAAGAGTAAATGATGGGTATAATAATAAATATATTCTTGTTTAACGTCTTTTGTAACACTTACGACGGAACCTAATTAAAAAAAATATTGGTTTAAGGACTTAAATAAAAAAAAATAAAAGAATCTAATTAAAAATTTGATAAAATTATAAAGACTAGCCGAATAATTAAATCATAATAAAACTCTAATTTTTATGCTATTTTTATTTTTAAAAGAATAATATTAAATAATTAACTTAAATGATTTCATCATGTAAACAGCCTTTGTGCTAACATTTGACTCTTTTTTTTTGGTTTTCTTCTTTGTAAAATAATAAAGGTAAGGCAGTCAAATTACCATTTGGATTTGTATGTAATGAAGTGAAATTCGTTCTCGAGTCTTTTTATTTTAAGCTCTTGAGGCATGTCTAGTTGTCTAGTGTAAATTATTTATATCACTCATTAGAAAATAAAGATTAGTTTAATATGTAAGTGTCATCAACTCATCATCAAGACCCCACCCAAGTAAGAAGCAATACAGCCGCCACATGCTTGTTTAACAAGCTACATATATAATTAAATTATTCCCAAAAAAAAAGAAAGAAAGAAAAGCATTTGATGCGAATAGTTTTTTTTTTTTTTAAATTATCTGCTAATTTTTTTAAAAGTTATTAATATCAAACAAGTTTTATTCTTTTGTTAGTCTTTAGTCAATTTTGTGATAATTATGTACATATATTGTATATATAAAACGAAATTTAAATTTTGACGCTTATTTAAGTGGATAAATAAATTAATTATTCGATTAATTCAAGTTGATTATAATTGTCACAAAGCTAATTAATTGAATAATTTTTAAAAAATAATATATGTGATTAAACCATCTGTTTTAAAAACCTATTTAACAGTTAAAATGGTTTGAAAAACCCATTAGTTATTCATAAAAGTCCTAGTAGACCAAAGTAGGGTATTGCTTTAATAAAATCCATTGTCCGAGAGGTTTCAAGGCCACCTTTGATGCCACTATTAGACAATTTTAGCATCTACCTCTAGGCTCTAGGGTTGCCCTATTGAGTACCATCTTCCATGTTGAAATCTAATATTTTTGAGCAGCCAATAGCTCTCACCTTTGTTTGCACTATGCATCCATCATGTGCTCTTTTATTTCTACCCAACTTTGTAGCCATAAAGTAACCTTCCTGAAACACCACATTATTTTTGTTTACTAATGTAAATATATGGGTTAATAGCCAAAAGATAGAACATTATTCAAATTTATTTTTAAAAGATTTTTTTAATTAAATTGATCTTTTAAAGATTATAAATATATCATATTTATTTTTAAGTGATTCTATTAATAATTTTCGTCAACAATTAATTAATGATATAAAACGTTAATTGACAACATACATAATACTTGACATGTCTAATTAGATGCTGATTATAGATATATTCATAAAAATCTATTAATTTTGTCAATTTTTTTCAATTACATAAACTATATTTTCAATATAATGTAGCAACTAAATTGATAGATTTTCAAAAACATATTTGATTTGTTAGGTATCATATATGTTATCAGTTAACATTCTATACCATCAATCATTTACAAATTGTTAATAGAGTCACTGGAAGATAAATATGATTAATTTGTAATCTTTAAAAGACTAATTTAATTGAAAAAAAAATTTAAAAATAAATTTAAAGAATGTTCTATTTTTCAGGGACTAATTTGACTATTAATCCGTAAATATATATTAAGTATTTAAGTATATTGAATTATAATTTCTGATATTGTTTTGGAAATCATTTTTATTACCTTGTAGAAGGTATCAAAAGCATGTTTATAGTATTATCCATTAGATTATATTCCATTCATATAATGTATGCATGTCAAGTAATAAATGAGATATATATACATGGCATTTTGAAAATTATTTTTGATGGTATTCCAAGTTTCTAACATAAAATATCCATGCAATCGCTCATATACATTGTCAGTATGGTGTTTATTATTACCTAGAGAAATATCTATACGGAAACATCACAGTACATAGGAGTTGATGGCCATACTTAAGAAGTTAAGATTGTTAAAATGTTGGGGAAAAAAATAGGGAATTATCCAATAAAAAGTGGAATTTTTCGGGGACGGGATAGCAATGCAATCAAGTAGCTAGATACTTAGATAATCTCAAGTAATTTAATTACTATCCAAATTCATCCATTATATTTGTATATTTATAAAATAATATTATGTGTACATATATAAAACATAATCACCAAATCTATTATTATGTATTTATGAATAAATATATATGTTGTAATATTTATTTTAAATATATATTTTATATTTTAGTATATATTTTATACTAATAAATAAATTAATAATTAATTTTTTATTACACAGTTGATATTTATAAGTTTGAATGGATGCAGTAGTTGTAATAAGAGGCCAAACTATTAACAAATAGTAACGGAATAAAAATTCGGATTTTTTTATATAAATAAATATCATAAATATATTTTTTTTAAAAATATGCATGAATAGAAATGGTTCTAAAAAAGTGTAGGGCACTTTAGGGGTGCATGTGAATTGAATTTACACTCTAATTAATGTGTAGTGGCTACGAAATGAGACTGACAGGAGCAGGTTAAAAAGCGGCATCACCAATCCGCTGTTGGTATCCACAAAATGGGGCACATCACCACTGGCGCACACAAAGTGGGCGACTTCAGGGACAGTGACAGCGAAGTGGACTCAATGCGATGGTGGCGGCCACGAAATGAGCATTTCGTTTCTGGAGGCCACGAAGTAAGTGGTCAAAGCTGCCAATTTTCAGAACTCACCATTACTCGCACGAGGCATGCATTGGTTGTGTTGGGTGGCAAGGGACACTTGGAAAGGGACCTGGACACATATAAAAGGGTGAAGGGGAGGGGACCTTATGCATTCGGTCGAAAGGGAAATGGGGTTTTAAAAAAAGTGGTTGTGGTAAAAAAAATGTGCTGTGGTTTTAATGTTTTGTGTTAGTTGTGTTTGGAAAAAAAAATTAACATGAGTGGGGGTGGGGTTAATGTGGAAGAGAACCTTAATCGGTTAGATGAGTTTCATATTGCGGCACATTTGCTTCATAAGGTTAATTTAAGTCTTTAAGGTGATTGATGTTATTAGTAATTTTGTTGGAACTAATTTTGTCGACAAATAAAATTGGTTAGAGTTTTTCCAATTATATTCTTCTTTTTTTTCTTCTGTTGCATCCCACACGTGTTCTCATTCCTCATGACACACTTGTCGATGTTTTCATGTCGGATCCTGCAGATCCAAGCATGGAAATTAGGCGGCAGAGGCTTGAGCCTTATTTAAGACGAACAGGATTTTACCATGCTTCTTTAATAAAGCGCTTCGAGTATGAAAATTCATTTATAAGCGCCTTTGTCGAACGATGTCGTTCCGAAACTCACACATTTCACCTCCCTTGGGGTGAGTGTACCATAACCCTGGAGGATGTTGCAATGTAATTAGGTCTACTTGTTGATAGCGAGCCTGTCAGTGGTACTTTGATGTCATGGAGCAAGTTCCACCAAAGAGATATTTGGGAATGGTGTCACGAACTTCTTGGTGAAGTTCCAGCCGGCCACGTAGGGACAACGAAATTCAACATAAAGTTGAAGTGGCTCAAGAATTGTCTTCAGCAGATGCCGCTTGATTTATAAGACAATGCCCTCATGCAGTATGTACGTTGTTACATACTGTACTTATTGGGAGGCGTGCTACTACCGGACAATACCAACAACATGGTCTATGTTCGATATCTTCCGTTATTGGCTGATTATGATGCCATCAGTACCTACAGTTGGGGTAGCGCCGTTCTTTATTGGTTATATCGAGCTATGTGCTTAGCAACAGATTACAATGGACAGGTGTCATAGATTGCTTATGTTATGGATATATTACATGACTGGACACCGAATGTGACGACACCATATAGTTTTCCGTTAGCTACGAGGTATGTTATGATATGGCGTTACATGTCTCATGCTGTTACGTTTTGAATTATCCTTTAAGGTTGAAAATAGATTTATTTCAACGTTGTTGTTGTCCACTAGGTGGGCGGGTAAGAAGGGACAAAATGACTACGCTGAGCAACGCCTCCTGAGGCACCACCTGAGGTTGGATAATCTGCAAGTGGATGAGATAGGTGGTGGCCATTATTAAATTTTTTTAACAAGTTCATCTATACCTGAAGTGACCGGGTTTCCTTTCCGTGTAGTTTATTTGGTTGCCGTACATGGACCCTCGCATTCTGTCTAGAGTTCTTGTGGAATTTCTTGGCCACCCACATGGAGATTTTTATACGGCGGTGGTGCCGCTCATATTTTTTAGGTGGATTGAGATCTTTAATGTTGATAGGGTGTTGCGTTAATTCGGAGGAAAGCAAGGACCTCCAAACCCTCCACTTAATATTGATACCTTCCATCGACAATCGGTCCGCAATGATGATGGATGGTGGCTGGTCCGCCTATCCGCATGGTTTAAGATATGGGCTAATCGACGTACTAATGCATACCTTCTACGGATTAATCGTATAGATACATTACGACCTAGCCAATATTACCATAAGTGGTATTGCGACAGAACAAGGTGGTTTTTGTTTGCCCCTGCAGCATTGCATGATTTGCGGGTTGACGACATTCCCGCAGGTGCCCGACAGAGTATGGAAGAGCCCCCGTCGTTAGGTTACCCCCGGTTCCACAAGACCTTCGGCGCCGCTGTCCGCGTCAAGGCATAGGTCATGGTCATGCTGAAGTTGGGGACGATGAGCCAGAGTTACCGGAATAGGACCCACCATACGTTGGGGCAGAGATGGGAAACCAGGCTCCATCGCAGACTGCTCAATTTTCCGGAGATTACTACTACCCTCAACCTTTTGTGGTAGGGGACCCCCCGCATCCATCTTCCATACAGCAATTTATGCCATATAAGAATAACTACGAAGTTGATGGTTCATCCTAGGGGGTATGCAGGATTTGATTGATTCTATGGATAGAGTTGGGTGGACAAATTTCTCTTCGTTATTCGACGGGTTGGACCATTTCATCCCTCAGCAATCATCCAATGCTGCGATGATAAGAAAACATCATTGAAACATACTGATCAGATTTAATCTGCATTTTCTAATACGCAAACGAGTTGACTACCGCAACTGACATCATTTAAATCAGTTTCGTGATTTCCTTTTTTCCCACCATTTCGGTATTCATGAGAATCAAATTCTTCAGCTTTTGCAACGATGTTTGTGGTGAAATTATTATCCAAAGTGGATCGTCACAAACAAATGTAATACCTTCTGCCGTATGCAGTGGCAGAACCAGAAATTTCATAAGAGGGGGCCAATTAAATACAAAATAAATTAAAATATGATATAACAAAAAATTAACAAAATATGATTTATAGCATATATATCAGAGGAATAATTATGTTATATAAAAGTCAATATTCAACTACATACTTTAAGATTTTGGTATTTTTAAACTTGCTCGACGATGCTTCAAGGAACTAAAATCATCAATTATCATCTCTGAAGTGAATTTTGAAGCAATCTCCTTTTCAATATATACAATCATATAATCTGCTAAAGATTCATCTTCCATCTTGTTTCGAAACCTTATTTTAATAATCTTCATAGTTGAAAAAGCCCGTTCAATTGTTGCTGTTGTCACAGGAAGAGTCAAAACAAGACGAATTAATCTATCAATTAAAGGATATATATTTGATTTTTCTGTCTCTGTCTTTGACACAATTCAGCAATAGTAGACAAATTCTGAAAATCTAGGACTTTAATCACATCAAGTTCATAATGTTGTAACTCATAATCTAATTGAATCTTCTCTTGCTCAGAAAAATCTAAAGAATAGAAATTCTTTACAAGATTGCATATGTTGCAAATACTGAATAACTTGAAAGCATCTTTAGGATCCAAAGATGTACTCAATATGAGGAGCTCGGTTGCTTGCTCACTAAATCTACTATTTAGCTATTTCAATTGAAAATCTATCACGCTAGTAAAAATATCAATACGCTAGTAAAAATGCTATTCCAGAACTGAAGTTGTTGCTCCAAACATACGTAAATGACTACAAATTGAGTTGAAGTGAGAACTCCACCTGATATCTCCTGATCTTTTTAATGTGCCAATTTGATTAGCTCCCTTTTCTGTTTCAATTTGATTAGTTGCAACTAAATGAAAAATTTTAGTTGCATAAGCAGATCGTAATTTATCATTGTGTTTGCAAGAAGAACACACAACATTGATAATATTACTCAAACTTTGGAAAAAAGCATGAACATCAATAACTTCTTTAGCCGCAGCAACAAGAGCTAGCTGTAATTGATGACCAAAGCAATGAACATAATATGCATAATGACATTCTTGAATAATTAAAACTTGTAACTCTTTCCACTCTCCACGCATATTACTAGCACCGTCATACCCTTGACCTCAAACATTTTGAATGTTGAGATTGTGATGAGATAATGCAGAACAAATCTCTTGTTTAAGAGTAGCAAAAGTAGTATCTTCGACATGAACAACATCTATTAGCCTTTCTTTGACAAATCCATGCTTATCAACAAATCTAACAACAAGTGCCATTTGTTCTCTTTTAGATTTATCTCTAGCTTCATCAACAATCAAACAAAACTTTGCATTACCAATCTCATTGCAAATTTTATTTTGCACCTTTCTAGCAAAAACATGTAGAATTTTCTTTTGAATAGAAGGTGATGTGTATATTGCATTTTGAGGAGCATTCTCCAAGACAACTGCATCCACTTCTTTATTAAAAGAAGCTAATAATTTTAACATTTCAAGAAAATTTCCTCGATTCTAAGACTCATGACTCTCGTCATGTCCCCTAAAAGCACAAGCTTAAAATGTTAACCATCTGATAGTATCAATAAAGGCTTTAAGGTGCAATCTATTGCTTAAAACTTGTTGTGAGCTTTGCTTTAGCCAATACTTTGTCAATGTGACATAATTGGTTAAGCAAATCTTTACCAGACTTAACAGCAATATTATGAGGAGAATTAAGAGATCTACCCACATGAGATAAAAATGCACAATCCTTTCCATTATTCACTTTTTTCCAATTGCGAAATCCTCCTGATGTGAATGGACTTGATTTTCTAGAAAATAAATAACTTGGAAGACAAAATGCAGCATCCACTTCCGACGAATATTCTAGCCAAGAAAAACTCTTAAACCAATGAGCTTTGAAACGACGAGGATGACTTTCAAGACCAGAAAGAGGGTATTCATTCATAATAAATTGATATGGTCCAAACTTTATATATGCTATACAAATTTCATCTTGTTGATTGATAGGATAATTCCAAATTTGCGGATGCTTTTCGGGATCACGCATCAATGTATCAATATTAACTTGATCTATTTCAGTCCTTATTATTTTAGAAGCAGGTGGTTGAATATCTTGCAAAACAAGTTATGTCACAGGTTGTTCAATAATATTTTGAACATTACTCAAAGAATCTGAAATTGAATTTTGTTCATCATATATTCTCTCTTTTCTCTTAAAAAATGAGTGAATTGTTTCCATCTTTGACATTTTTAACTTAACTTGAACTATCTGGCAAAAAAAAAACAAAAAACAAAAATAATTGCATATATGTTATTTTAAAAAAAAAATATTAAACCTATTGAACAATAACAAATAATTTTAGAAACACAAATGTATAATAACAAAATAAAGTTATTAATTTACCTTATTATTTTTTGTTCCAAGTCTCACCCAAAAATAACTCTATTGAGTTTTGCTCTCACTTCAATCTTTGAACACTGTCCATTATAAAAAAAATAAATTAATTATTTTAAATAAATAATGTAAATAATATTTGACATTGTTATTAACTTAAAAAAATTGAGATATACCTCTTTGAGTCTTTGTTGTGTATTCAATGGTTAATATTTCGCTGTACACTTCAAATTTTCAATGGTTTTTCTTCATATATCGTATCAATTTTGGTATGAAGAGAAAATTAGAATGGGAAGACCAAAAGTCTACCAAAGCTATAATGAGAGCCAATAAAAGAGAGAGAAGTGTGCGCTGACACGCTCACGCTGTGAGCCTCTGATGCTTTGAAGAAAAAAGTTTGAAAAATGTACTAGTAATACATTAATTAATAATATGGACTATTATCTATTGACCTAGTATAATAGAACTATTTTCATTAATTATTAGAATGAGCTACCAATAAACAATAGCCCAAATACCAATACATATTACAAGTTTTAGTTACTTTAATTTATAAGATTCTGCAACTTATATTTTATTTTAACATCTTATATAAAAAATACTTAATATTATTATTTACTAATTTTTTTAAAAAATCTTGGGGGACCATGGCCATCTTAGGCCCCGGTCATCCGCTTCTGGCCGTATGAGAAATTTTTTCATTAGGGTATATGATCACATATACGTTTTCGGAAGCCATACACACAGCAAAACAAAACCAACACCCACAATATCTTAGAGAGAAGGAAGATAAAGAGGTAGAGAGAAATTTTAGGGTTGGAAGAGAGTGCAGGAAAATGGCTCCTTTCGTGAATGGTGCACAAGCGATATAGGCAAATTAGGATTGAACTTCGCAGGCAATACACCTGAAGTGCACCATTTAGTGTGTAATAACATTGATTTGGACTCCAATTCGTGGATGCTTTCTTGGAGTTGGTTATTTCATTGACGCCAGCTATAAAATGGCTTCTCCACCTATTTCATGGGCGTCGAGTCAAAAATACCTCCTGCTTCTGTCAATCCCATTTCGTAGTTGTCAGATCTAAATTGGAGTGTAAATCTAATTCGCATATACCCCCTGAAGTGGCTGTGCGCATTTTCGAAACCATTTCTCTTCATGCGTATTTTGGGAAATAATATATTTGTGATATTTATTTATATAAAAAAATCTAAAAATTTAAATTCTAAAATGGTAATTATTAGAAGAACAATGTTAACTGACCTATAAAGATAAGTTTAACATATACCCATTTTTTTATTTCTTTTCTTTTTTCTTTCTTATACTTTATTTCTCTTTCAAAAATATGGTGGCAATGCAAATATATACTTGTATGTTTATATGTGCCTCTTGATGGTCTCCCTGGGCTATTTTCTTTTCTTTTCTTTTTTTCTCCCTCACTCTGTTGGCTTTTTCCTGCTAATGCACTGGCCTCTATTGGGGCAATCATTTTCCTCAACCTATTTTTTTTATTATTAGCGGAAAATAATAATAAAAAAGGAACACAAAAGGTGCCAGATGCAAACTGACGAGTTAGCTGACCTATGATTTAATTTTCTCATTAACAAATTATGCAACAAATCATAACAAGAAGTTACATATAGAAATATTAAGTAATAACAAATATTTTTAATATATTTAAGTTAATATTAATTAATTATTTACTTTTTTTTTCTACTAAAAATATTATCCCTCTAGTATTCTCCTATTTCATATCGGGGTAATTATACTTACTACAAAAAATTTGAAAAATTAGTTAATTATGGCGAGTTTTTTTGTATTTATGGTAATTTAACCGTCATTATATTAAGAATGACATTTTTTAGAAAACGAATGTCAACAGTGCAGTTTTGACAAATTAATTTGTGAATTAAAAATGTATAAAAATAGAAGAATACATGTATAGTAAAGAAATAAAGAAGAATAATAATGCTGAATAACAATTTATGGTGTATAAAAATGTGAAAAAATAAAGCCAGATATAAAATAAGGTAAAGAGAAACAAAATAGAAGAGAAAAGATAAAAAAGAAAAAACGAGCAGAAATTATTTTAGATATAAAAAAGAAATTAATATTTTTGTTGAATATTGATGTTTGGAATGTTTTATAGAAATGTGGATGTGTCAGAAATGCTAACACAATACACATTTTGTGTGTTATTTTTTCGAAAATTCGAGACAACTTTATCAAAAATTTTTAACAAAGATTCATCATGTGTTGTCTTTTGGTGCAAGACGCACTTTGCGTGTTATTTTAGCAAAGATTTTGCGCAAATTTTCGAGGTAACTTTATCAAAAAATTTTAGCAAAAATTTACCACATAACAGCTCTAGAACAACACGCAGGGTGCATGTTATCTTTAGCAGAGATGCATTATAGATTCTTGAAGTGTCTTGATCAGTGTCTCCAAACACAGAAACGCCACATGTTGTCACCCCAGCAGCATGCAGGGTGCATATTGACCAATTTTGGTCAGTGTCTCCATGAAGGAGACAAGACTTGCTCTCGGAAGAGAAATCACTAATGGCAACATTTGCTTCATGGTTTGCTCCGGGTGTATAAAAGGGGAGGTTGGGAACTTCATTTTCATTTCATTTCATTTCATTCACGGTTTGCTAGTTGAGAGTCTACTTAGTGTTATCATTGTGTGGAAATGTAGGTTTTGTGATGTAGTTGAGAGTGAGTAAATTAATTTTAGTTAAGAGTGAAATTAGTACATCTAAAATCATACGTAATTATATGTATGCAGAAGATCATATTAATTATTTGGAATATCCTAACGTAATAAGTTTATTATATTTTCAATTAGTGTGTGAGTCTTTATTTGGTTAATATTAATTTAGTAGTTTGTAACTATTTATTTAGTTAATATTAGTTTAGTTGTACTGTTATTTTTGTTAGTATGAATAAATAACATAAATAATATTAATTTTTTATTTTTCAAAGATAATATTATTCTATTTTTTTTCTATTTTTTGTTATTAGTATGTATAATTTTTTATAATATTATTCTTTTTTATTTTTTATTATAATATAATATTTTATATTTTTATTAATTATTAAATTAATAAATTAAAAAATAATACTGGGTCGTATTTTTATTTGGACTTGTGAATCAGGTATCTTTTGGACCATTGCCGAGAACCACAACGGCAAAGTTTGGTAAGATTCTTTTCATTCACCGAAAATTTTAGCTATCGACCTCTGCTTTGCCAACCAAACCTTTCGGTAATTAATAGTGTAGTTGAATTTTGCTTGAACTTTCGCAATTACAGATTTCACTTTTATAAACGGTTCAGATTCAACCAATGGCTTTATAGCCTTAGCAATCGTGTCTGGGTCCAACTTGGAGTGATCCTGTGAAATCGTCCCATGAAATACGTGTGCCTCCTCGTCGATCCATCAAAACAAAATTAAGGAAACATACTACCCACTCCTCACATACCTATGTTCGCATATTCGGGGAACTCCAGTGCATGCATGACGTCAAGATCCAAACTACGTATAAAAGGTAGAGCATTCATCAGTTGACTGATTGCGGGTGGAATCACTAAAGTTTCCACGACTGTCTCACCTCCCCATCGCCGTCTTCGTCCTCGTCACTGGCTTTGTATGTAACTTCGAACTCCTTTGTCACTATCATTATTCATTCCTTTGTACGCTTCAGCTTTGTCATTTTGCACATCTAGGTCATATTGAATCTCATACGCAGCTATATGTTCAAACTCAACATACAACTCAGTCCTTGAGTGTTGCACCTGAGTTTGTTAGTGAATATGAAACATCCGCTGAATACTTGTTTCGTCAACAATCGGCATAATCTCAAATTGTATTAGACCACCAAATACGACAACCGAACTCCTATAAAAAATGTTGCTCACCCGCTTTAAAAGATCCTCCATCACACCAATAATACAATAAAATACCTCTCTCACAATGAAATAAAATGGTAACGAATTTTGGTTTTTATAAGAAGAGGACTCACCTTACAGGTTACGTGTTGCAATGCCATCCAACTAGCATTTGGCACGTGTACAACACGTAAAGTGCGTGTTGCTTGCATGCCTGACACGTGTCTAACATGCATGGTGCGCGTTGCTTGGATGGTCCACGTGGACAACATGCATAGTGCATGTTACTTCTGATTAAAACACGTGTCCATTACGCTGCATGCATGCTGAGATGATTCATTAGCACGTAATTTGCATGTTGCATCTACTATATCTGCAACATCCACCCACCTGTATATATACTAAAAAATTTCATTTCCAGCAAAAATTCACATATTTTTTTTCATATTAAAATTTTTTAACAAAAATTAAGTATACATTGATTTTAAATTAAAATTATAAATAACAATAACTAGATACACATTGCACACCACCAAGAAAACGCGGTTTATGGTAGTTAATTCTCATGGCTGTAGATCACAGCTTTCTTCAGAAAATGGTTTCTCTTATCCTCCCTTAAAGGACGCAACATGCTGGAGTAGTGTTGTGTTGTCTGCGTTTAAAAACAATTATAAATTCACAAATTTCTGCTTCTGCCAACAGCAATAATTTATCGTCAATAATGTTAATGCTCCTTATTAATTAGTTTATGGGAAAAGATATGGGAAACTAATTAATTAATTTGTTCAGCCAATAATCAATCAATATTTTTCTTTATTTTAAAACTTTTCTTTTTCACTCTTAATATTTGTTCATTCCCTACTTTATTAACAGATTGTTTATTAAAACCATTATCTTAAGGTGTAACTTTGAATAAATGGTGAGACCAAGATTCATGAAGGTAAAGCATTATTATTAGTTTATTACTACTCTGGATCGGAGTAATTCTCATCAACGTGAGGTTTGGTGGAAAATAATGAGTGCTTGCATTTATTCTCATTGCAAACTTATATATATGTATAGTTTGGCCAGTGGCCACTCATGAAATCTGTTTGTTCATGGCCTCTTTCACAATAATTAAATTGGTTATGTGATATATATAGTGATGAAGACTAAAATTATTTTAGTCTTAATTTTTGAACTAAATTTTTTAATATTTAAATGTATTTTTTTCAAAAAAATTTATTTTACCATGTTTTTGTCCTTTAACCAAAATTAATTTTTTTTAATAAAAATATCAATATTTTACTATTTTATCTTTTTTTTTGTTAATTTTAATCTTAAACCACTACAATCACCATATTATGATTATTATCATTATCTAAAAGAAGATGATAGAAAAAATAAGTATTTTTAGAATAAAATAGGACGTTTAAAAAAAATAATTAATTAATTTTAATTAGGACTATAAAATAGAAAAAGAATAAGACGTTTCAAAACTATATTATTAGTACTCAGTTCAAAAGTTAAAAATTAAATGAGTATTTTACCCAATATATATCATAACAACAAATTAGTGTGTGGGGTTTAAGTTTAATTTGTAGGATTAATTTTAAGTTGAGTAAAGTATTATTTTTATTCTTAATATTTAATTTAGATAATATCTTAAAATTGTCAATAACGTTTTAAACATTATTTTATTTAAATTTATTTCTAACGTTTTAAAATTATTATAATATTATTTTATATATCGTCGACTCTATTAATAATTCTGTAATGGAAATACATACTAGATGTTATAACCTATTGTAAAAAATTAATCTCATATTACGATTAAAAAAAAATAAAAAATTAAATAAATAAAAGAAAAATAACACTACCATATATGAGAGAATAAAATGTAATTAGGGTTTTGTATACTATTATTATATATTCTCCATATGGATCAATAACAAAATGTATATGTAAACTGTAAAGTATCCTCCAAATTTTGACCAATGAAACACCCGGATACAAAAGTAGGATTAAGGGAATAAATTAATTAATTAAATTAAGTATCATGAAGAAGCATAAAAGAGTTGACGAACATTCATTGGATAAATATCATTGTGAGAACCATCTAACAAACGCTTGGCTATAAAAACATTAGCAGCATCAGTTGGATGAAAAGGGTCCCAAAACACATACTTTGATCTGTCCATGCATACTCTTGATGTTGGACTACATGGGATTAAACCTCCAAATCTCCCAGCCAAGGAACAACAAGATGATGATGGGTTTACAAAACCTGTATGCATCATCACTACATCATTATTCATTTATCAAAGAATTTAATTTTGATACAATTACAGTACGTAAAAATGTCGAAGAATATTGTTAGAGATATTCTGATAGAATTACTTTATAATTTTTAATTTAACCATTATAATTTGTGTTTTTCTACTATTTTAACTAATAACACAATTTAAATTAGAATATTCTAATATAGTTATATTATGGTAAATATGGTAGCTATGATACTTTAAAAAAGTGTTGTTAAAAATTAAAATAATATTTTTTTATTATTTAACAATATTTTTTAATTTAAAAATAAAAATATTATTAAAATATAAAAAATATTACTTTAATTGTAACCATACTTGTATGATCATCATAACTATCGAAACATCTTCGAATTAGAATTCATCATTTAAATTTTGCCATAAATTGTGATTGTCTAAAATATTAAATATGTTACTAATTATAAAAAAATGTAAACAAACTTTGTAATCATCTAATTATGAAGTGAACATTTTGTATACACATTCAACTTCATTAACTTTTACACCTATGATTGGAATGATCATAAAATAAAATGTTTAAATTAATTAAATTACAATATAAAACAGTTTGATACATCAAATTATTTTCTAATTAATTAGTCAAAAAATTATAGTGAATATTGAGAGGTGTCAGTGTAGATTAATTGGCATGCATATATACATACCATATTCCATGTAATTGCTGAATATATCTTCCAAGATGGTGTAAACATCTGCATAAACAAACATTGAACCCTTCAAATTTGCACTGAGCTCAGCAACAAGACCCTTCAATTGGGTGTTAAACAATTGAGCTAACTGATTGGGGAATGTGACACAATTATCTCCAGCATCTATGTTTGTATCCCTTTGATTTGGGATGCACCCAATGGGCCCCACATTCACCACTATGATTTTTCTTGCTCCAAGATTGAATAACCTCTGCAAAAGAAAAAAAAAATTCTCATTTGTTATTTAAGTTTATATATTTTGAGAAACAATCATATTTTTCATAATAAAATGTTTGATTTTCTGCTTATATATTAAAAAATTAATATAATTAATTCCCTTGTACTTAAATTCTGTTTCAAAAACCAAAATAAAAAAATGAAAAACAGAGGTAGAGTGACAAAAACACACTAGAAAAAATATAAGAATTTTGTGTTTTTTTTTTTTGCAGGAGTGTCTCTATTTATCTTTACAAGAAGGTAGATTTATATATTTTTATTTTAAAAATAGTACTAAAAACAGAAACAAAATAAAGTATTTCCATTTTATCTCTCTATCTCCCAATCTTGATTTTATTTTATTTTTCTGATATATTTATCAAAGACAAACTTATGATTAGCAATACTACTATATGGTAGGAATATAATAACATTATTATTCATTACAGTGAGTTGCATTCTGAATCTTGAAATCATGGTGTTGACAAAGACTTGTGGAGTTGTCAACTTCTGCTCAGCAATGGTGACTCCTGGTGTTAGATAGTTATTGATGAAATCGTTTGAACCAATTGTTACTGAGAACAGTCCTCTTCTTAATAGATCAACAGCTGCAGTAACCCCAATGCTTGAAATAATGTCTTGCCTTGTATTTTCAAAGTTATCTAATTGTGCATCCAAGTTTATTCTTCCACCCTATTATAGTTATAATAATAATAATAATACTAATTAAAAAGTGTACCATTTTGTATTTAATTAATTAAGTATATGCATGTAGCAAAAAGTCAAAGATATTGGTTATTGAGATCATTTCAAGCGTTTTAAACTCAGGTATTTCAGTGATTTAAACCATCAATTTTAATAGTTAAAATCATTGGAACACTCGAATTTCTGAAACACTTGAAATGTATCTTTGATTGTTGAAGAACTTACAAAGATTTTTCCAGTGAGATTGAGGATTCCACTTCCACCTGAGGCATAGTTGACACCCTTTAGAATCACTGGTCCAACTGTGGTTGGAGCCAAATAAGGTGGAGTATAACCCATTGCTAGTTCCTCACCTTCTCACATTGAAAAAATAAATAAATAGCACACTTGATAATACTGAAAAAGAAAAGAAAAGAAAAAGTGTAGTATAGTTTAATTTAATTTAATTTATTTACTTACCAATGATATCAACAATGGTTCTTCCATTTGTGAACCTCCCTGTTGGTTTGCCAAAATCAATGCCAAAAGGAGCGTAGTTAGCCCTCGTGAGAGTGGGAATGTAGTTATTGTTCCCTACATCAACAAGAGAATCTCCAAACACAAAATTTGCAGTTGATGAATCTTGTGAGGTAGTTGAAACCTTAAACAACATGGCCAAAACTATGCAAACTCCAAACACAACAACACTGTCAACAATGAAGATCCTATTCAAATCCATAGCCATTGCAAAATATGTATGTATAATTGTGTATTGATAGAAACTAAAGATGTAATATAATGTGAATAATAATAATAAGATCACAAAAGAATATGATTGATATTATTGCTATGTGCTAATGATAATGGGTTGGGTAGACACACACACATATATATAACACTAAAAAGGTTGTGTGAGGATAACAGAGAAAACACCCTTTTTCAGTCAAAGGTATGGGTTCAACAATGAAGTGAACCACCTATATTAATGACCCTTAATACAGATCAACTACCGTATGTGAGCAAATTTTGTAAATAGCAAATTTGGTAAATATATATTACCCCAAAGGCCCAAAGTGCGGCTAAAAAAATTAAATATGGGGCCAAAATGCCAAATCGTGATATTTTAAAATATATTATCTTTTTTGCTTTTTTTTTAATGTGAAAAATTGTATTAATAATAAAAATAAAACCGGAGGTCCAATTTTAATTTTTTAATTTTTATTCTTCTAAAAATAAAAATTGAAAGGCTCGATTTTAATTTTAAATTATTTTAGAGAGTTAAATTTTAGTATTTTATATTTTTTAATTATGTGAAAAGTAAAATCGGAGAGTTTGATTTTAACTTTAAAAATATTTTAATTTTTTAAAGATAGAAATCGAACATTCCAATTTTAATGTTCTAAAAATTTTTAATACTTTGATATTAAAACTGACCATCCGACTTATGGAGTAATTATATTGGTGTCCTACACCCTCTTTAAATCCCATATATGCATTTTACCTCATTGTTTGACCATAAAATAATTATTTTGCACTAAAATAGATTTAAATTTGACCCAAATATTTTATCATCATCTCTATTTTAAAGATTTAAAGCGAATTTTAAATTAATTCGAAATTAATTAGATTGAGCTGATATATAATTAATATATATAATATAATTTTGTAAATTTTAAATAATGAATTAATAAAATTTTATTTATAAAGATTGAATTCAATAAATATTATATAATTTTTATATTAAAATAAATTATTTTAAAATAAAAATAATACCAGCTATGATCTAAAATCGACAAACAAAAATACTAAATAAAAATGACAAATTAAAAAAAAAATGTTTCAGCGTGGACCGGATGTTGAACATCCTTATTGCTAATTTGCTAGGGCGAAATGTGTAAAAGTATTAATATTTTATAAAGATGGGTGTCACAATAGGGCGAACAGTAGTCCCTCACGTTACGCTGGAGTGGTTAATATGGCAACTGTTTAAATAAAAATAATATTTTTATAATATATTAAAATTTAATTTTATAATTTATTATTTAAGAATAAAAAAGTATTTTTACAAAATGGCAGTGGTCATTTTGATTCTCGATTTCTGTTTATTTATTTTTTAGTTTTTTAAATTTATAAAATATAAAATAGAGATTAGTCATTTATACTTATAAAAGAAATTTTCTTGGTCTCCCCTCAAAATTATTTTAAAAATTAATTAATCTACCTCACGTTTTATAGATTTAAGGATTATTAGACTAATAAATAAATAAATATTAGAGATTAAAATAATCACTCAAATAAGATATTTGGAGATTAATTTAGAATTTTACTCCATAATAATATAATGTAAAAATTTCTGTGTGCAACCTTAGGAAATCCGTGCACATATTCAAGGCTTCCTTTTCTTAAAATAGTTACCCAAAACAGAATGCGACCAAGTTGTGCAAAATTCAAAACCAATTAAGTCTTCACTTCTAAGCTATAAATGAAGACAGTAATAATAAAGAAACAGGCTGATACCACTTGAAAGTGACTTTCCCTCTTTGGTAATATTATAATGGAGAACACTGTACTCCTGTCAAGTTATTGTTCATATTCATTGTTCCTATTTTATAATTCATCATCCTAATATATTTCTGCTACGATAATTATGATAATCATATGATATTTTAAAAAATATTATTAAAATATAAAATACTATAATTCGCCTTATATATATATATATATATATATATATATATATATATATATATATATATATAGTAAAGTATTAAATTGGTTCTTTATATTTGGGCGTAATTCTGTTTTGATCCTTAAAGCTTAAAGTAAAAGTTTCATTTTTAGTTTCAATGTAGTTCCACTGTGAAGTCAAAGTTAAATAATTAACAAAATGTCTTACATAACAACAAGATCGATAATCTAGAAAATAAATACAAGTTTCAGAAGCATAAAATTAACCGTGGATGCATCAATACATTATTTATCATTCTCCTTAGTTCTATAAAAAATATTTTATTTAAATTGTAAAAAAAATAATAAATAAATATATTGATGCATCCACAGTTGAGTTTGTACCTCTAGAGCTTATACTTATTCTCCAAATTATCGAACTTGTTCTTGTATTGCTGTCATGTAGGATATTTCGTTAATTATTTAACTTTGACCTCACGGTGAGACTATATTAAAACTAAATGAAACTTTTTTAAATTCAAATAGGACATTTTAAACCTTAAAAACTAAAACAGGATTACGTCCAAATGTAAGAGACAAATTTTATACTTTACCCTGTATATATAGTTTTTCAAGTTCATTTCATCTTAAGTGAAACAAAGATATGTTTGTGATGAACATTTTTCGTGGAATAAAGAACTTAAAACTTATTAGTGTATATATTCTGATCTCTTCTCACAAAAAAAAAAAAAAAAACAAGAAAGAAAGAAAGAAAGAAAAATTAGAATGCCTTTATTGAGGATTCTATATTCTTTATCTGACTATATATTTAGCTTCTTCGAATAATATCTCATAATATCTCTGTTCATAAATAATTATTCACTTCAGTAAAATAATACATATATAAATAAATATTAGTTTTACTTGTTCAACAAATCTCTTAAGTGAAATGCGGTCGGTACATAATAAGCTGCAGTATATATATTTAGGATCCAGAAATTAAGCATATTCAAAAGGTGAATATTAATATAATGTTATATTTCTTTTGTAATGATAGTGAAAATGTTGACAAATATATAGATTATTTTCTTTTTCATTCTACTAAAACCGTATATGAGATTTCACCTCATAGGATTTAATTTCTTCAATTTTTTATTTCTTCAATTTTTTTGAAGTCCTATATTTATTGTTCGATTTTAAAAATGAATAATAGATATAAATATGTAATTAGTTGAAATTAATTATTTTAAAATAAAAGAAAATAAAACATATACTTGCCAATGCAACTATACTCATATATTCTCTTTCTCATTCATTAATGTTGCTTAGCTCAACACTTTGCAAATCTTATTTCCAGAATGAATTGCACCTATCATAGTCCTATATTGATTAATTGCAAGTCTTATATATATGTTGAACAGATATAGCATAATAAATTCTTCATGTGTCAATCCCATACCCTGTTCTTACCAATTGAATTTTATATTTTATTATTATTTTAAATTTTTACATTAACCAAGTTCCAAAGTTCTTGTGTGAAATAATTAACTTTTACAATTGGATTTTGGTAATAAGTGTTAAAAATATCAAAGAAAAAAATTTTAAAAATTCATATTAAAATTTTAAATTTTTTAGTTAATGTTAAATATATAAACAAAATTCAATTTTCTATATTCATTATTGTTGTTCAAGCAAAGTGACTGGCAATGAGCTGAGATATGGGCTTTCTGTGTACACAATAAATAACTTAGGGTCGTTTAAAGCCTTTAATGCAACAAAAATAGGCAGCTAGAACAAGAAATAAAATATTGATGAGCTTATTTACAAAAAAAAATATTGATGAGCTTAATTTATATATGAAACGCAATTAATACATACTTTTAATTAATATTTGTCTGATAAAGAAAAGCAGTTAGTTTGGCAAGCATAAGAGGCTAGTGTATGTGTTTGTCTGTGAATGGTCAAACGAGGTGAGCTGTGGCTATGGAAGGATTCCGAATCTACACTACCACTAACGTGTGAAATTGAAAGAATTAGTGTGTGTTTGGATTATAGTTTATAAATGGGAGTTTGTATAAAATTAATTTTGTAAATTTGATTTTGATAAAAAATAAGTTTGTGTTAAAGTGATTTATGTTTAGTAATTTTTATATTAAAATAGATTATAATAAAATAAATATTGTTTGAATTATACTACTTAAAATTACTTTTATATAAAAAATTACTAATAGACATCAACTTAAATAATTTTTGTATATTATCTTATCAATTTAATTTAAATATTTAAATAGATCTTATTAATTAATTTTATAATAAAATTAATATTTATATATTAAAATAAAAATAATATATAAAAATTGACAAAATATTTTTTTAATTAAAACTAACAAAATATAAATTTTAGAGAGTACTAAGAATAATAGAAAAAATTAAATATTTATCTTGGTAGTGATTGAAATAAATTAAAAAATTTTTGATGATATTTTTTATATAGTCTATTTTTAATACTCTTAGTACTCTTTTTTAGTATGTTATAATTTTTTTTATTATTATTATTTATAATTAATTTTTTGTTTAATTTACTTTACCTAACAGGATCAATAAATTATATTATAAAAAGATAATAAAAAAATAATACAAAAAATCACAATTATAAAAATGTATAATGTCAAACAAATAATTAAGAAAAAAAAATTAATAAATAATAAAAAAAGAGTTCATATAAACAGAAATAATAAGAATTTTATAAATAATACAATAACATGCATAAAGAATAAAATTGGTAAAATGTAAATAAAGATTGAATGTTGATGGCTAAAAATCCATTGGTGAACTCAAAATTGTTGCTTCTTGTAAACGTGATTTTGAATGCAAAATTACTTCTGCGTTTATGAATAAAAAATTTGCCAAACCAAAAATTGAAGCTTTCAAGAAATCTAAAGTTTGCTTATTCTCTTCCAACGTGTTTTCCAAACATACCCCTAGTAATAAAGGTTGCTAGAACCAAACTCGTCAATAAATCGATCAAGTATGAGTTTAATGGTTCAATAGTTTAATGCTGATGGTGAAAAGAAAACGGGTGAGTGCAAGTAGAGATGTTCACGGAGAGGAGGACCGCGACAGAGAACGAAGAGCGACGACGAGAAAACCGACAACAGGAGTGATGTTAGAGACTGGAGAACACTACAAGAAATGTACTTAATGCTGTCGGATTTGACAACAGACATTACCAGCGAGTTTAGCAGCAGATTTTTCGATAACTACGAGTAAAAATTTGTTCTTAGAATAACTTACTGTCGAATTTAAAACTAAATACCACCAGTAAATAGGGGCGCGAAAATTAATTTTATTAGCGCCAAATTTAGCATTGGATTTTTCGTCGAAAATTTTCGACGGCAACACAAATTAGTGGAACATGGTGTTTAAGCAACGACGAGCACCTTACCATTGGATGTTATCGCTGATAAATCCGATGACAAATTAGGTAGAGATTTAAAGGTGAAACCCATCTCCCTTACTTCTATAAACTCTCGCTTTTTCCATCTTCTCTGCTTTTCTCTCGTCTTTCTCCCTCTTCTCCATTGAAGAAGGTTGTTGTGCCACCACCCAGAGTTGAGCTGTTGTCGCTGCCACTTAGTCCTATCGTTGTCGCAGATCAGCAGCATGTTGTTGTCACTGTTGTCGGAGTCTCTGTGAAAAATCTTGCCACTGCTGTTGGTGGCCCTTACCATCGGAGGTCATCACTGCGTCGCCGTCACCGCCGCTAAGGTCCACTGCACCAGAGTAATGTTGTCCTTTTTTCTTTTAGTTGTTAGTTATATTATACCTAAGATTTACTATACTTTAACTCCACTACCGTAGGTCTCACTGTTACCTCTTGTCTCTACCACGCTTTCACTATCCTGCCGCCACCGTCAGAAGTAATTTTTTATATTTTTTATTTTTTTCAGATTTTATTACTTGTTTAAGATTTTATTAAGTATTTTATTATTTTTGATTAAATTTTGTTAATAAAATATGTGATTAGAATATGTTATGGCATAATTTATGGTAATTAGTTGGATAAATTAGTTTAGGGTTTACTTTAAAGTTGAAACTAGAGTAATTTAGAGTTGAATTTTTTTATTTGTCTAGGATATTATTAATTTTTATTAAATTCTTGATTATTTTTTTTAATGAAGTGTGTGATTAGAGTTTGTTACATTAATTTAAGGGTTAAGTATGGTTTTGGTCCCAAAAGTTTTGTGCCAGAATCGAAACCGTCCCTCTTCTAATTTTCGATTTAAAATCGTCCTTAACGTTTTTTTTCGTATTAAAATCGTCCTTTTTAATAAAATTTTTTGTTTTATTCCTAAACTATCCCTATTCCTATTTTAATAATAAAAATTATAAAATTAAAAAAAAAAGAAAACGCGTGTTGGGGGGAGGGGGAAGAAAACGCGTTGGGGGGTGGGGGGAAGAAAAAGGTATACGAAGGGGGAGGGGAGGGGAAGAGGGGGAGGGGGATGGCGCCGGCGAGCCTCCGTCGTCGCTGCCGTAACCTCGTCGTCGCCGCCGCCTCCTCCAGAACTCTGATGATGATGACGATGAAGGGGGAAGGGAAGCCGCCGTCCCGCCGCCGCAGTCTCACCGTCTCGCCGCTGCAGTCGCTGCCTCTCTGCTGTCCAGATCAACCGCGATCCTATCCCCTCCTTCTCTTCTTCCCTGTCTCGGATCTCCTCGAACCAGAGCTCACCGCCGGCGAGCCTCTCCTGCTTCACCATGGCGCAGCAACGTGGAGCCTCCCCTGCTTCACCACCACACAGCAACGTGGAGTCTCCTCTGTTTCACCACCGCCAGCGAGCCTCCCTGCTTTCCCTCCCTCAGTTCCTGTCGCAGAAGGAATCCGAGCCACCACTACCTGTTACCCTCCCTCCAGCCCCTTGATTTGATTCTGGGTTAGTTTAGCTGGATTTTAATTTTCTGTTAGTTAATTTTAGGTTATTGAATTGCTGAAAGTTGCTACTGAATTGTTGTTGTTATTGTTGAATTAGCTTAGGTTATTGAATTTATGTTAATGGTTAATTGTATACAAGATCCATGGTTGTTGTTGTTCTTCTGCATTTGGTTGTTGTTGTTTCATTATTTTTTGCTTCTGCTGTTCTTCTACTTCTGGTTGAGCTTGTTGTTATCCATTGTTGTTATCCATTGTTGTTCTTCTGCGTTTGTGCATCTGCTTCTGGTTAATGTTGAGGAAGAAGATTGGTGTTGAGGAAGAATTCTGGGTTTGTTTTTCTGAGTTTGAGTTCTGGATCTAAGATTTGGGTTCTGATGAGGATAACGATGATGATGTTGATTTTCTGAGTTTTGGTTGGTGTGGTGGTGGTGGTGATGGAGTGGCAGTGGGTGGGGGTGGTGTTGGTGTTGGTGTTGGTGTTGGTGGTGGTGGTGGTGGTGGTGGTGTTGGTGCTGGTTGTGGCGGTGGTGTTGGTGTTGGTGGTGGTGGTGGTGGAGGAGGTAATTGTGTTGGTAGTGGTGAGGGTATTTTAGTCCAAAAAAAATTAAAAGGACGATTTTAATACGAAAAAAACGTTAAGGACGATTCTAAATCGAAAATTTGAAGAGGGACGATTTCGATTCTGGCGCAAAACTTTTGGGACCAAAACCATACTTAATCCTTAATTTAATATAATTAGAAATTAAATAATGCTAAATTAGATAAAGTATAATTTATGATAATTAGTTGAATAAATTAGTTTAGAATTTAGTTTAAAGTTGAAGTTAGGGAGAGTTATAGTTGAATTTAGGTAAATTAAGTAAATTCAGAATTAATTAGGATTTTTGGATTAGTGTATACGTGTTTGTATAAATGTTATTAATTTTTTATTATTAGTTTTTATATTTTTAACTTTATTTTTATTTTAGGATTTACTTTTTTATCTAAACGTCGTGTAATTTTAATCGTGGGTTGTTCATGCTAATAATATAGATGGGTTGTCCGTGTAGTACCGAGGTTGGTTTTCTATTTCTAAACATGTTTGTTAAAGTTTTATGATGGCCTTACTTTTTCTAGGATAAAGTTTTAGGACAGAAGTAAGAGAAGGTTGCCTAGTGGCGCCTTTTCGAAAACCTTAATTTATCTTACAATTGTTTCCTGTGTAAAAAATGATAATTTTTTTGTGTGGAAGTCTTTGGATTAACAAAAAACTATTGTCTAAAATTATGTTTGGTTTGTGAAAAAAAATATTTGGTGGAGGTTTCTAACTATAGACAAAATGATGCCAGAATTTTTAAAAATTTAATAGGTTGTGTTGTTGGTTGAATTCTAAGTATTGACACTAATAAAATACCCTAAAGACCAAAACACTTTTTCTTTCTCAATTAATTTTTAATTTGCTTTATTTATAAATTCTTAAAATCTTTAAGATTTATATTGCAATAATAGTCCTGAAATGAGTAATATCAAATTTATTTCTGATTGTATCGATTACTTAAAAATGAACGATATCTTATAGTGTTAAAATAAAGTTCTTCGTATAGAAAATTAAAGAACATTCACTAACATCGTTCTTCTCTCTTCTTCCTAGAATGGCGACTTAATAGGACCAAGGGAACAATAACAATGGCGATTATCAGGACCTGTAGTGATTAGGATATAGTTTTGCTTCGTTTGACAGTATTAGTAGCTTATCTGTTTGACTTTTTCATCTGTATATTTGTTATTTCAGATTATAGTGGTATATGTTTGATTAAAAATACTATTAGATTTTCATTAATTGGTATTTAACTATTAATTCTTGACATATTGATGATGATATATTAGGTTATAATAGGTATTATGTATAGCCATTCAATTGTTTTTTAAAAAAAATTAAAATTTAAGTTGTCGAATTTACCATCGATTAAATCCGCTGGTAGTTTTTAATTTAATTATTAATAAATAATAAATTACCATTAGATTTATCGGAGGATGAATCTGATGGTAGTAAATGTGCCAAAATTACCGTTGAAAATTTTTTTATGATAACAAACTCTAAAATTTCGCTAATTAAAAGTTTATATTCATCGGTAATTAGTGACAGACGAAAAAATCTGCAGATAAACAGTTAGCGGCGAGGTTTTTACCATTGGATTTATTTCGCCGCTAGATCCAATGATAAATAGATTACTGACAGATTTTTTTTTTGTAAATTCGCCGATATATCCGACAGTATTTTGTAACTTTCTTGTAGTGGAAAATAAAGAACCCCGTGGGTTTTGTGCACGTGAGTGACAACGACAGGAGGAGGTGGAGGCTTGGTTGAGGCTATTAGACTGACAACAACAATACCTTCCAACTGATAGAGGGTAGCTCGGTGATGAAAAAGGTAGGGCATGGGGTTGAGTAGCTCCTAGGGTTTAGGTCTCTCTTCTTTGATGTGGTATGGGAGATGGGTGAGAGTTTGAGAAGTGAAAATGGGAGAGAGACTAAGTGGTGTAAGACTGTGGACTTTTAAAATTATTTTTTAATTAATAAAACGACTCCATTTTAGCAGAATTAGTAGACCGAACAAATTCCAAAAAAGGTACCAGTTCACACAGTTGAATCGACTATTTTTTATCAATTCTTTGTCAGACGGTCCTCCAAATCAACCGAACTGCTAGGAGAACTAATTCTTGATTAATCCAATTGAAGTAACTGGTCTAGTTCAATTTTTCAAAACCATGGTTCAAAGTTTAATGTAATGTCGCTTTTGTATTATTTTTCAATATTTTGTTAATTAATTGATGAAAAATACACACATAAAATTTAGAGAGGATAAAAGTGAAATTTTTCTTTATATATATATATATATATATAGTACAATTTTATTTCTTCATCTAAAATATATACTTTTAAATGATGATAAATAATATTTAAAGGGATTAGTTAAAAAGTATTGATTAAAACTTTAAAAATAAAACTAAAAAGTTTTAATTTTTTTTAATATATTAGATAATAACTATCCAATTTTTTTAATATA
Source organism: Arachis hypogaea (assembly GCF_003086295.3). NCBI lineage: Eukaryota > Viridiplantae > Streptophyta > Magnoliopsida > Fabales > Fabaceae > Arachis > Arachis hypogaea. The sequence goes on from NC_092049.1 coordinate 14,664,189, forward strand.
TTAAATTTTTTTAAATAAAACTAAGTATCTAATTTCACTTTTACCTTAAACCCACCACTTTTACCTAATTTCACTTTGACCTAGTTACATCCCCTTCTAACCAAAATCCTTTTCTCATCACAACCAGCCATCCATCACCTACCCCAGAACGCAGTCCTCCTCGCCGACGTGAAATCTTCCAAGAGTCGCCGTCTCCTGCCTCACTAACCCCAAGTACATGTGAGCTATTCCGAATGAAGAACAAACATCCCATTCGCATGAAGAACAAACATCTCATTTTCATAAAAGATAAACATCCGCATGCGCGATGAAGGACGAAGCTGGGCTGCTTGCAGCGGCACGATGAGGCTGGGCTGCGTGCGGCGGTCATCGCGATGCGATGGAGGAAGAAACTAGGCTGCTTGTAGCGGTGCAATGGAGGCGCGACGAGGCTTGATAAAAAAGCACGAAGGAGGAGCAGAAGATGGAGACGTTCTTCGCCTTGGTAAAAAGCACGAAGGAGGCGCGTGATCTCCTCTTCAATAAGGACAAAACAGATAACAAGGTTGACGAGGATAAAGAAAGGAAAAGCTACTTGGATTCCAATGTTTCAGCTAGAAGACTTCATTGATTATGGAGAATTGAGAATACGCGAGAGACGGCGAGGGTTGTGGAGTGCAGCGGTGGGTGCGATGTGGGTGCGAGAGGAAGGATTTATGGTTATTGAAAGTTAAATTCAAAATAAGAATTATATCTAATTAATTCAAAATTTGAATTTTAAAATTAAAATTAACTATTTTTAACCTATTGTTTAGGTTGTTCAAAAAAATTGTTGTTCCCTTATACTTTCTTCTCTTTATACCCTCCCTCAATCTAAAAAAAAATAAGATGTGAATTGTGATGTAAGGTTTAATACTTTATAACAACATTAATGTTATTATGCCTTAGCATATATCATATTTATAGTGAGATCGTTCACACAGAAATTTTTTTTACTATCTCATATATGATTTTTTTTTGGACCGGTCATCCTCCTAAACGAATACTCAGTTAATCTTTTTTTCACATGTCTAAATCACTTGAGACGAAATTTTATCATCTTTTTTATAATAAGTGCTACTCCAATTTTCTCTCTTATATCTTCGTTACTTATTTTATTCATACATGCGTGTCTGATCATCCATCTCAACATTTTCATTTCTGTCACACTTAATTTATGTTCATACTCACTTTTTGTCGTTCAACACTCTGTTTCATATAACGTAGTCGGTCTAATGATGGTGTCATAAAATATCCCTTTAAGTTTTAAAGGTACTTATTTGTTGCATATAAAATTAGACATACTCCGCCACTTTATCCTTCTATATATCCCATGTTTTACATTCTATATGATTTCTTTATTATCCTGTATAGATACTTTTTTTTTCCAAAGATAAATATTATTTTATTAATATAAAATAAAAGTGTTTCCATAAGGAAGTACAAAAGAATTGGGTATTCCCATTTATCATCAGCTGTGACTGAAAGACTAAGAGCTTAAAGAAGAGTAAAGTAAGAGTAAAGAAAAAGTAGCATCTATCAGGTATGGTTCACGAGTTCACGCACTAAATTGCTAGCTTCTTTCACTATCTCTGGTGCTGGGCTTATTACCTTCTCAAAAACACACCGATTCCTCGCTTTCCAAGTGCTCCAACACAACGCCGCTATGAGGAGGGTCTTTTGTCTACCGTCGAATTGAGCCACTGCCCAGGATAAGACTCGTTGCCACCAATTGAAAAAAGTTTCTTCTTCTCTCATCCATAGGTCAGGGGTTATTAAGCTTAGGCTCCATATTATTGAAGACAGGGGGCATTGGAACAAAGCATGAGAAATTGATTCAGCCTTCAACATGCATCTTGGACAAGTGACAGGAGTGGATGCGAACCGGCTGTGAACTTGTTGCAACACCGGAAGCTTTTCATGAAGACTTTTCCATAGAAAAATCTTAATTTTATGTGGTAATTTCAACTCCCAAATGCTATTCCAGACTCTGTTGTGTATGTTCTGGGACCTCAATGAAGTAGGAGAATGAAAGAATCCATAAGCAATTTTGTATCCTGACCCAACTTCATATATACCAGATTTTGTCCAGCACCAATTAACTTCATCCTCCTCCTCTGTTGGTTTGATTGAAAAAATTTTATTGCATATATCAACTGAAAAAATCGACTCAATCAGATTTTTATTCCAACTTCTATCAGGATTTAGTAACGCACTAACGTAATACACTTGCATATTTGGCGGGATTGTGAGTGCATTTTGAGGGACATTAAGGGGCACTGGTGGTGGGAGCCAGGGGTCATGGAAGATGCGAACATTAGTGCCAGAGCCTATTTTCCATAACAAGCCTTTCTCGATCACCTTACGCCCTTCAAGAACACTTCTCCAACCCCACGACGGTACGCTTCCTATCTCTGCATGTAGAAAATCTGTATATCTGAAATATTTAGCTTTGAGCATTCTTGATATAGTAGAATTAGGGTATTTCATTAGACGCCAACATTGCTTGCCCAATAAAGCCAAATTTTGCGCCCTTAGATCCTTGATCCCCAGCCCTCCATCTTTCTTTGGTCTCGTCATTGTGTCCCATTTAATCCAAACCATTCTTCGTTCTGCGCCTTTTTGACCCCACCAAAATTGCGAGAGCATGCTATGAATCTCAGTCAACAGCGTGTCCGGGAGCTTAAAACAAGAGAGTGTATAAATAGGAATCGCCTCCCCCACCGCTCTCAATAGCGTGTGCCTGCCACCTGATGACAATATACTTCTTTTCCAACCCATAATCCTCTTCTGAACTTTATCCTTGATAGCTCCAAAGGTTGCTTTCTTTCATTTTTGAACTATAGAGGGCAGTCCCAAGTATTTGTCTTGTGCTCCGATATGTTTAATATTTAGTGTCTGAGCAACTGCTAGTCTTGTGTTCTGAGGAGTGTTGTGACTGAAAAAGATAGCCGACTTATTCAAATTGACTTTTTGCCCACTAAAACCCTCATAGGTCTCTAGCAATTCTAGAATGCTTTGGCTTGTATTAGGTGCGCTCTTGCAAAAAAGGATTGAATCATCAGCAAACAAAAGGTGATTAATTGTTTGGCATCTCCGATTAACTTGAACTCCTTGAATTAATCTGTTTTGCTCTGCCTTGTGTAGCAAGAAGGAAAGTCCTTCTGCACAAAAAAGAAAGAGATATGGAGATAGGGGGTCACCCTGTCGGATGCCCCTATTTGGCCTAAAATAGCCAAATGGTTGACCTTCCACAACAACAGAGTAAGAAACAGTCGTTACTAATTCCTTAGTCCAGTTAATCCATTTAGCATCAAACCCCAGCTTATCCATAATATACCATAAAAAATGCCATTCAACCCTATCATAAGCCTTGCTCATGTCTAGTTTAATAGCCATCTCATGCTCTGTCCCACTTCTCTTATTTTTCAAATAGTGCATACATTCGTGGGCAATTAGAATATTATCTGAAATGAGTCTTCCTTTGAGAAACGCACTCTGATTTGGACTTATAATTTTATTCATAATACCTTGTAATCGGTGCACCATAACTTTAGAAATAATTTTATACATAACTGAAGACAAACTGATCGGTCGTACCTGAGTCATGTCACTAGCATCTGGCACCTTTGGAATCAAACGAATTTGAGTATGATTGAAACTTTTTAAAATTCTGCCACTGTGAAAGAAACTTCTCACTGCCTTAAAAACGTCACCTCCAACTATATCCTAGAAAAAGTGAAAAAACTTAGCTGTAAACCCGTCATCACCAGGAGCACTCTGAGCATGAACACTAAATGTAGCTCTTTTGACCTCGTCCATAGTTACTGGCCTTTGGAGCCTACGGTTCATGGAAGCTGTAACCTTAGACTCCAAATCCTCTAAGTATGGATTCGGATCAGCCGAACAAGAAGAAGTAAAAATATCGCAAAAGTAGTCCTCAGCTACCTTTGCAATATCCTCCGGTTTCGATGCAATCTCATTGTCCCTCCCCACTAATCTCCAAATTATGTTCCTTCGCATCCTTGATTGAAATTTCTGGTGAAAGAATCTAGTGTTCTGATCTCCTTCTTTTAGCCACTTGATTCTAGATTTTTCTCGCCAATAGCTCTCTTCTTTCAAATATGCCAGCTCCAACTTCTCTTCCAAACTGGTAACCTCCTCTCCCCCATTGATTCCAGCCACCCGCAACTCCTCTAGTTTAGCTTGAAGGTCCTCAATTTCTTTCCGGGAGTTTACTTTGTGAGTTTTCTGCCATTGAACTAGTCTATGTCTACAAACTTTCAACTTTTGGGCCAAGGAGAACATAGCCGAGTCTACAACTTCCATTCTCCACACTTCACTGACAATTCTCTTGACATCCTCTTCTCCACACCAACGTTCCTGGTATTTAAACCGCCTTTTACTATGCCAGGATTGAGGTTCGGTTTCCATCAAAATTGGAGCATGATCCGAGCCTGACTCTGTGAGCCTGTGCACCACTGCATTCGGAAACTTCAACTTCCATTCCATCCCAACTAAATAGCGGTCAAGCCTCTCCTTCACCAAATCCTCTCCTTGTCTTCGATTTGTCCACGTGAAAGGGTGCCCCACCATTCCAATATCCACCAATTCGTTACTGTCAATAAAATTAGTGAATGTTGCAATGGTGGTTGCTAATTTTTGGCCTCCACCCTCCTTTTCCGCTTGGCTTGTTATAGCATTAAAATCGCCTGCTATTACCACTTTTCCTTCCATGTGTTGGCTCATTGTTATAAGCTCCTCAAACTGTAAGGATCGAATTTGTTCTGAACAACTCAAATGGACACCAATGAACGCCCATACCTCACTACTTCCGACTTCCTTAATTTCGGCTGCCACAAAAAATTCTCCACTGCTAATAATTTGAACACTGATGCTGTCCTTCCAAGCTAGCACAAGTCCTCCTGCCACTCCTGCCGGGTTAACAATATGCCAGTTTTCGTAGCCGCATACCCGAAGTTTTGCTTCCACCTGTCGAGATTGGTTCTTTGTTTCACTTATAAACACAATCTCGGGGGAGTGGGATTTACAGATCCCTTTTAAGGTGTGAATTGTCAGGGGTCTCCCCAAACCCCGACAATTCCAAACTATAGTTCTCATGGCGCCTTGGGTGCCATTTGTAGGCTGGCACCCTCCACCATCTGTTTAACTGCATTTTCATCCTCTGTTCTTGCTTTCTTTGTAGTTACTTCAGCTATACCACTCATCAACCTTTTTTTGGGTTCACTTTTAGTATCTGACTCTGCAGCACCTTGTCTTGCTAACCTTTTCCACTTCCTACCTTTTTCTGTGGTGAGACACTCCCCAATAGCGAATTGCATAAGCTGCCCTTCATCTTCCTTGGTATTGGACTGACCAGCTATGATAACCTCCATGCATTCTGTTCTAGAATTGGCTGATTGAGGTGACTCAGGTGCTGCCCTATTACCAGTGTCTTGTGGTTTCAAACTTTGTTTCCCTTCTTGCATTGACATCCCTGCAAATTCTTCCAATAAGCAGTTTAAGACCGGTTTTTCCTTACGTTGAGTGGCCTTATTCTGGTTTTGAGTTGAGTTTGTTGAATGTTCTTTCTCCTTCAGAGTAGATTCGCGTTCCCACTTGGCTAGCTTTAACCCATTCGCCAATGTCATCCTCTTTTACCATCTCACTCTCTGTGTCCTTCAGCAGATCATGGAAGTTTTTCACCTCGTGCCCCAATTTTGCGCAATAGGTACAGAACTTTCCAAGTCTCTCATAGCGCAGTGCCACTTCTACCTCCTTTTTATTAGGTCCTGCCACTATTAACTGATCTATCACTTGCCTGGTAGCATCGATATTGATTTTGGCTTTCACAATCCTAGTTTTTCTACCTCGCATCTGAAATTTACCTACCTCTAACACTGTGCCCAGATTCTCTCCCAATTTACGTCCAACTTCGAGGGTTTTAAACGATTCTGGCAAACCCCAAAATTGAACCCAAACTGGAAAATTGGAAATAATCTCTTCATCACAGATCTGATCTTCCTTCCATCTCTTGACATGGAGCACATAATCTTTGAATAGCCATGGAGAACCACGTTCAACACGCAAGACATCCATTTCTTTATTAAAAAAGAATTGGAAGGAATTATCCCATTTGTCACTCACGCTAAATCCTTCTGGGTTTCCCCATATAGCCTTTAAAGCATTCCCCATGGTTCCAATTGAGAAGGTTTTGGAAGCAAAGAGTCTGCCATAGAGACTATTGGAGCAAGCGTTAATACCTTTTGATATGTCTGCCTCTTCCAGTAGAATCACATTCCTACCTCCTTTCAGGTTGTCTTCCTCGATCCGATCTTCATCCCTCGTTGTCTCAGCCATGCAGATTACGTAGACTTGTATTGAGATTTAATTGATCTTGACAATGTAGCCTTGACGGCACTAGGAACTCCGTTAAGAAACTCTAACAGAGCACTAAGAAACCCTAACAGAGCACTTATCCTGTATAGATACTTAAAACACTTTACTTGTGGTAAGATGTTTTTTTTTTCAATTTTCACTTATATATTATTATTTTTCCCCACCTACCAAATTTACATTCCATATATTCCGTCTTACTATGACTTATGCGCAAACTGTACTCCTCAAAAACTCCTCTTCACAACTCTAATTTTTGGATTTAAATCTTCTCTTGTTTCTCCCACGAGGACAATATCATTGACAAAAAATATATACTATAGTACTCATTTCTGGATATGCTTTGTAAACACTTCCAAAATCAATGTGAAAAAATACGAATTTAGAGATAATCTTTGATGCAATTCTATACCAATAAAAAATATTTTTTTTATACTATATTAAATCTTCACACTAATTATAATTCTATTCTACATATTTTTAATTATATAAATATATACAATTTTTATATTTTTTTTTTCAAAATTTTTTATATGACATCTTTTGATACCTTATCATAAGTTTTTTTAAAATTAATAAATACTATATGTAGATTTTTTTTATTCTAATATCTCTATTATTTTCCTTAACAAATATATAACTTCAATGATAAATCTACTGGGTATAAAGCCAAATTGATTCTTCCACATACCTATGTCTCCTATCTCAATTTATACGATGCCAAAATCTAATTAAGCTTCTAAATTATTCTAATAAAGGAAAACGAAAAAACAAAATGCTAAAAATTCATCACGAGACTCACAGGATTACCTAACGTGTGTAGTGTGCTTCCATACTTTAGCTTATGTAAGATACTTGATATGCAAACTTCCAATGGTTCACTAGTGATACTTTTATATTCTCAAGTTGGGCTTAAATCCCATCTCTTATATTTTAACTTTTTTTTCACTAATAATATATTTTTATGGGCCAAGTCATTTTGTTTAATGAATTTCTTTATTGTTCCTTCTATCTTTTTCTAACTTTCTTTTCTTATTCTTACATCTATTATCATATAAAAAATACTTTTACTTTTATAGTAATTTCTAATTAAATGTATCAAGAAAAAAATATACATAAAATTATAGTTTTGTCCGAAAAGAAATTTTTTTATATAGATAAATTTAAAAAATACTTTTAGTTATGGATGATAGTAAAATATGAAATTATTAATTTTAAAAATTTCTATTTGGATATGACATTTGTTAATAAATATTTTATTAAAAATAATGAAAGAAACCAATGTTACTAAATATATGATATAATGTTTAATTATATAAACTTTTTAATTTTTTATCTATTTTTATAGGATTTTTGGATCTATCGCTGTTTGTCATAGAAAATAGAGAACATAGACAATGAAGCATTAGAGTTGGCAAGACTAAAATAAAACGGCAAAATTTTTTTTCTAATGTTCTGTCTCTATTCTATGCTATTTTCTTTCTACAAGGATATTTTTGTCTCTAAGACAAAAGAATTTGACATTCTTTATGCTTATTATGTTTTAAGGGAGTTAAGTCCCTCTTTTGGTCATTGACTTTTTAATTGCTATAATTTGATTCTCCAAATTTAAAAAAGAAATGCACCAACATAGTCCCTTTTCAACGTCATTAGTGAGATAGTTCAAGTCTTGTCATGTTAGACATATTAAAACGATGTTTTACACGTCTTGACGCTAAAAGAACACTAAATGATGTCATTTCAGGGTTTGAACAATATTAAAAGAGAGGGGTATAACGTTTTAGTATTGTTCAAACCCTCAAATGACGTCATTTAGTGCCTTTTTTAGCGCCAAAACGCATATATACCACATCATTTTAATATGTCTAGCGTGACAAGGCTTGAGCTACGCCACTAATGGTGTTGAGTTCCGGAGACGGAAGATACATGAGAGACTATATTGGTGCACTTTTTTTAATCTGGATGACCAAATTATGACAATTGAAAAATCAGGGACCAAATTAGTGCAATTCGCCAATCTCAGGGACCAAAATGGGGTTTAACTCTATTCTAAGATTCAACTTTTGATGGTTTTAAATAAATACTCAATCTTGTTATATAAGAAAAAAAAATATGTGATACGTACTATAAATATTCGTGATATAAAGAGTTTAAGTATTATTTAAAAAATTATTAGTTTATATTTTTAAAATGTTCAATTTGATTTAATGTATTTTAATTTTATTTATTTAGTTACTACAGATTTTATGTTAGTGGGCTTAGGATTTTCTTATTTTAATCTAAAAAGATGTTATAAATACTTTCTGAACTATTTTAGTCGTTATATTGAGTGATTAGAGGTGTAAAATCCTCTTTTTTGGGTTTTCTGATGAAACCATGGTGTGGACAAGTGAGGTTGAATGAGACCCTATCTTATTGCATCAAGGAATAGACTTTTTTTAAATAAATAAAATATTTATTTATCAAAATATGTAAATTTTGTAGCATTTTTTACAAAAATGCACATGATCTCTTATGACGTGTACTCTTATTTCGTTTACTGTAAACGAGATACATGAATATTTATGACGTTTACAGTGTAAACGAGATACATAACGACAAATTTTTAGCAACTATAAAAGGATGTGCAACTCTTAGTATTCTCCACAAATATTTTACTTCTTCTTCTTTACCCTTTTCTTCCAAAAAATAAGATAAAATATCTAATAGTAGTTGATATTTAGTTGTAAGTGTGTATCTCAATTGTCATATGAGAAATAGTGACACTAAGGTGATATTTGAGTGTGAGAATCTCATTCTGTTGCGTACCTGGCGAGTAAGTTCTTTGTCAGAGGCGAAGAGTCTAATATTGAGTAGCATCAGTGATAGTAGCAGAAAAGAGATCGGAAGGGTGGGGTATAGGATGGCAGCACCGATGATCGATTTTGTCTGTTTTGATTCCATGGCAATGAGCATGTGTGCCTGATGTTTGACATCCATGGGAGAATCATCGCAGAACAAGTGATGGAACTTTCTACGGAAGTTGGTGACTCGGTGGCGGTGGATCTGGCCAATCGGACTTTGTGCAGGATGACCCACCTCTCGCACCCAAATCGCTACATGTTGCTAGTCCAGTGGAAGAAATGGATATTGACGGTGATGAATCTGATGAGGAGTATGTTGTGGATAGCAACGAGTGGAGTTCTTTTGAAGATGATGATGATGAGGAGTTTGCACCAAAGACCCCAATCGAGGTATCACGTCAGTATCTTCTGCCTGTCCCGTACCCAATTCCGGTATCTGTACTTAGTGACTATCATACATTGGATCTGGACCCGATGCAACAGAAAAATCTATTTTCCAACACGGGTGAAGACGGTTACAACTTTGACGATGGTGTAGAGTTTCGGGTTGGCCATAGAATCAAAAGTAGAGATGCAGTAATGCAGGGTGTGAAGAATTACAGCATTTGCAGAAGTACTGAGTACCGAGTCATGAACTCAGATCGAATAAAGTACCATGTGCATTACCGACAATCTGAAGCAGGCTGCCCTTGGCGTCTCCGTGTTGCTTTCCGACAGAATCTCAGATATTGGTAAGTTCAAGTTTAACTGTGTTTTATATTCTTATTTATTATTGTTTTGCTTGTTGTACATCTCAACCACGATTATTCTATTTCTTTAGAGAGGTGCATAGGGTTGGAGGAGCGCACACGTGTTAAGCATCCACCATGTCTTAGTATCACCGATAGTTGGACAACAGTCTCATCTGCTGTGTCATCCTCCCGTTGATACAATCCTCGACATCCGTCAGACTCTCCATCCTACAAGGTGCAGTTAGGCAAAGATATCACTTCAAACTCTCGTACAGAAAGGTCTGGATGGCAAAACAAAAGGCAATTGCCCAGATATACAGTGATTGAGAGGAGTCATACAATAAGGTGCCGAAGTTACTGCAAACACTGTAGAGTTGTTGTCCCAAAACGATATATGAGATCAGGATTGTACCGTACTATGACGGGGACCTTATGGTGCGTGATTGCAATATGTTTGATAAGGTATTTTAGGTATTCCCTGCCTGTGTGGAGGTTTTCAAGCATTGCAAGTTGTTTGTCTCCGTCATGGGGTACATGTAAACCTGTCGCTTATGTGGACACCACTTAGTGAATCTTTGGTATATCCATGATACTAGCATAGGAGTGCACCCTGCGATGTCTATGGTAGAGCGATGTGCTACAGAGCATATGGAATATTACGTCCTTGTTAGCACCGCAAATCTCCAAGACAGAAAACAGCACCTCTAAAAGTCATCTAATAGTGGGAGCCACCGGAGATGGACCTGATTATTTGACTTATCAGTCATCAGGTAAATCCCAATCATCAACAGTATGTAGATCCTCGCGTACTGTCAGAGGGTGGTTGGATCATTCGTATTAGGCATCTGTCGGAGTCATTCCCGAAGCCATGTCAGTTTGACAGAGAAAGACTCCTTCCTCTGTGCACCCTGCCGCTGGACTGCAGGAGGCCTGGCACCAAGTAGCTGCTCCACCAACTCTCAAGTCTTGGTCCCGTACCATGTATGAAAATTACGGAAGCACCCACCTACTAGTTCTCCATTAGCGCATAGCCCGAGGTGGTACGTGACGTCCTGTAGGGTGATGATGCACTCACCCCACGGAAGGTGGAAATTATGGGTCTCAGAACGCCAGCGCTCCACAATTTCCGTGATCAAAGAGTTGTCAAATACGAAATTCCTGAGTGGCACCACGTCACCGAAGTTAGCCTTCCTCAGGTAGGGGACAATGGCGTCCGGTAGTAGGATTTTGTGACTCACTCTCTTAAAAAGAAGTAGGCAAGACCTCTGGTAAACAATAAAAAAATTTGAATAAGAAATGTATAAACCTATCAAGCTATATAAATTTCACAGTAAAAAATTTCTCCCAATAAATGTTTACTTAACAAATTAATTTAAATTATAAGTAAACTATTTTAAAAAATAACGACCAACATTTACCTTTTAAATTAATTTAAATAAAAATATTTACTTAAATAATAACTAACTAAATTAATAAACGTCTATATAATATAATTTAAATAGAAATATTTAGTTAAATAATTAATAACAACATTCATTTTCCATCTCTTTCATAACTTACATTAACAATTTGTTTGGATGAGATGAATTTGGAAAGAAAGAAATTGGGGGAGAAGAAAATGGATGGAAAAATTAAATGTCCTTTGTTTGGATCAACGGTAAAATTGAAGGGAAAATAGAAAAGTATATATGGGCCCTCGTTAAAATTATCTCTTCAAAGTTGGGAAGAAATCTGAGATTGGAGGGAAATCATGGGTAAAATTTCAAATTTGCCCTTTCAATTACAGAAATTAGAATCCCTAATTCAATCTTCCTGAAAAAAGAGAACACGTATCTTGTCTTATCCCGTTTGGCCTTCTTCCTCAATAGCGCCACTGTAGCTTTCCATCTTCGTCCACATTGCTACAACAGTTTCGTCATCGTTGTGACAGGTCCACCACATCTTCATCCGGACATCCTCAAGAGAAAGGTGAGTTCTTTTTTTGTCGTACTCGTAGTTTCTCTCAAAACGAAATGAAAAAATCATTTTGGCATATAGTTTATTTTGTTTTTCAACTGAGATAATGTTCTAATTTACATTCCATGGATGACGATTATTTTTGTAGTGGAAAAATATCCCATTCTTCCTTGTCTGTTTTCAAATGCTTTCTTCATCCTAATTCAAAAATCCAACAATATCTAACCTTATATTTCACTGCCAGTTCATGTTTGGTCCCAAAAAAAAGTAATTTTTAACTCATTCGATATTTGAAATGATTTAACCTTTTTTTTTAAATCATAAGATTTTTTTCAAAGCTTATTACATTATGCCCCCTTTTTTTCATGGGGTGGTCCAAATATGAAGAAAAAAATTCAGAAGTGACTATAAAATTTAGGTACATTATTATTAATGAGACTATGAAAAGTGTGTGTGAGAAATAAGTAGAAAATACCAAAAGCTTTACCTCTTAAGTCTTGATCTATGTACAACTAACCACCAGATAATCAGGCACTTGTATTTAGGAAAGTCTACTCAACAATTAGGAAAAAATATATGGATTGTGATTTGTGAAAGCAACATATTGGAATTAAGATTATAAAAAAAGATTAAGCTCATAATGCATATAATGTAATTCTAAACCAATTTACTAATTAAACTTGGGGTTTTGACCGATTAAATCATTCAACCAATTTGAACATACATTTTAAACACAATTCCTTGTAGGGTAGCTGGAAGCAATTTTTTGAAGACACAAGCCAGCTTCTTCTTTCCCCTTTTTACTTTCTTTTCATGTGAATAGCATCAACAATAGCTATCAGATATATCATTCATAAAAGGAGAGATTTCACAACTTCTTCTTTAGTTCATGCATCATTCGCTTAGTCTACTAGGTTCTTGCTTTGTAGATGATTCTTTTTGTAGAATCAAAAATTTTTTTTTGGAAAAACTCCCATTGCATATCTTGAGAAAATTAACATGAATCGGAATTAAATTAGTTTAATCAAAAATTGGTGGTGGATAAACCATGACAATTACAATTATTTTAGATAATAGATATTAAATTGGAGATATCATAAAAATTAACTCTTTATAATTTGTCTATTTGTTATATATGCCATAGGAAAAATCTCTATCTTAATAATCCAAATAACTTTGGGACATAAGAAAGTATAGTATTTTTAATATAGATTAAGTAGTTATAAAATTCATAGAATATGTACCATGCTTATCAGTTATCACAATGTTTTTATATGTTTGATTTTTTAATTTTTTAATTTTTTTTCTTTTTTTATTGATTTGATTTGTTAATTATATGATTAAATTGCAACAAACTATAGGGTCAACTGAATCAATATCATGGTATAGTTTATTTAAAAGTCCATCGCTTACTAAATGGATCCATCTGGTTAGATTTTATCTATAGGTGTTTTGATGCATCTACCTAATTATTACAATCATCAATGGGACAACTTATTCTTTTTTTTTTTGTTTTTTTTTAGTATAAAAATGAATAAATGGACATAAAGCATGGGACATAGATACAACTATTACTATAGAATAATTTCCTTTTGAGGTCTCATCTAATTTTTACTCGTAACTTATGTTTTTATATTTTTCCCACTGAATTTTGGTGATAAACCAATGCATTTATTAATATATCATGTCATTTATAGTTTATGTTTATTGTTTATGGCAGTCAGCTTTGAAATCGAGTTTGCCATTTAGGAGTTGGAGATAAGTACCTCATAACAAGGTATTTTCATGTTTATAACATGACACCATAGTTTTATATAAAACTTTAGTTTCAATTATTTTTTATATTTCGACAAATGAATTGTTACAATGTAACAACATATGTAACTTTCTGGTTACTTTCTTTACTGATATGTCCACCCTAAACATCATATTTTCAGATGGATAACAAAATATCAAAGATACGAATCTTGAAGATAGAACAAACGTCATATACGATTCAGAATTTCAAGTAGGTCAAATCACTTCTACTAACCTATATCATCCTAAACCAATACAAATACTAACTCGTGTCAGGAAAGAGTTAGAAAATAGACAACATATCTATGTCATATCTCTTTTATGTGTTGCAGTGCATCAGTGGTATCTTTTGGAATTAATATCACAATATAGGCCTAGGAAAATTAATGACGACAACTTGGAAAGAGAACTTAGGCATAATCAATTAATGACATAGTTACTGGAGTCTGAAAAATGCCGAGATGTCATACATATGGGCCCTGAAGCATTTAGGCAGTCAGAAGTTAAGAGAAACTGGTAGAGTAAAGGATTCAACTCGTTCTACGGTTGAAGAGCAAGTCGCTAAATTCCTACATATTATAGGGCATAATGTGAAAACTAGAACCATGTCTTTCTTCTTCCACCGCTTAGGGGAGACAATTAGTCGTCACTTTCACAATGTTCTACATGCTATTCTATCGTTAGAGAGAGACTTCTTCAAGCAACCATCTGGTGAGGAAGTTCCTTATGAAATACTTAATAATAGTCGATTCTATCTGTTTTTTAAGGTACTAACTCTTTTGATTTACTTAGTGACATTTATGTAATTGTCAATGAAATAATTATAATAATGTTATCTTAATAAGTCATTATACTTTCCAAAAAAGGATTGCATTGGAGCCATAGATGAAACTCATAGTCGTGTGAAGGTACCAAGGGTGGACGCCCTTCGTTTTTGAGGAAGAAAAGATCACCCAACACAAAATATTTTAGTGGCCTGTGGGTTTGATATGAAATTCACTTAGGTGTTGTCCGGTTGGGAAGGAACTGCCTCTGACTCAAGAATTTTGAAAGATGCTTTAAGTAAGGAATATCTACTTCGAATTCCCGAAGGTCTGTGATAATATAATTTATGAAATCATCTACATAAAGTTAAATTTATAGTCATAATATGTTATACTTTAATTTTTGTATGCAACTCTTGTAGGAAAATTTTATCTAGGCGATGCTGGATTCATGCTGAAGCCTGGGATACTTACACCATATAGAGGTGTTCGGTATCACCTGAAAGAGTATTCAATACGTGAGCCACAAAATCCTAAAAAACTATTCAACCACCGACATTCTTCATTAAGAAATGTCATTGAAAGATGTTTTGGAGTTCTAAAGAAAAGATTTCCAATTATAGCTCGCGACACTGAACCTTATTATTCATTTGAAACTATGAGAGACATTTTTTTGGCATGTTATATACTGCATAACTTTTTGATGGGTATTGATGTTGATCAATCTATAATTGATGTGGTTGATCGAAAATTGCTACAAGAATGCAATATAGATAGATCACAACCAAATCAATAACGTGATGAGGAATATAGGCATGCAGCATTGTTACGAGATAACATTGCAGCTGAAATGTGGAATGTGTATCAAACATTATGAGTGATTATACGCTTGATATATTTGAATATGTATATATACGTGTAGTTTATCGTCAGAATTGTTTAATTGAATTTTTAAAGGAAATGTTACAAGTTAAATAATGCCAAATAAAGGAAATAAAATAACAGAAGCAACTCAACCTTCTAAAGAATACTTAAGATGGTCTGATGATATAGATGAAGTTCTGCTAAATGCGTTAGCAGAAGAAGCATTGAAAGGTAATAGACACGATGGCTCGTGGACAATTGAAGTGTATGCCAATTATGAAGAATTTGAGTATAGCAATAGGTCCGCACATAACGAAAAACCACATCAAGAATAGAATGAAGACACTGAAATATCATTTTGCTGAAGCATATGACTTATTTCATCACTTAAGTGGATTTGCATGGAATCCTGTAACTAGAAAGTTTGAAGCTGAAGAAGAAGTGTGGCAGGACTTTATTAAGGTATCTTATACTTTTTTATTACTTTTACCAATGATGAAGTGAGTCACAAAATAATTTTAACATTTCTTTATGCAGGAAAAATCACATGTAGAAAAATGAAAAAAAAATGCAAATTAAGCATTATGATACTTTTAAGGAGTTGTTCGGAGCTGATAGAGCTACCGGTAAAGGGGCTGCTACTTCACGAGAAAGGATTCAACAACTTGATAGAGATCCCATTGACTCGAATGACTCATTTGAAAACATTGGATTTTCTGACATAGATGTTAATATGAGACATGATATCCCAACGTTTTCTGCTAATTTAGATTCACCAAGTACTCCTCAGATGTATGGGATATGTTGACTGAATTGGGTCTAGTAGGTTTATATCAGATGCAAGTTTTTGGGATCCCACCTGAAATGCGACTGGATGCTCTTTTACATTTCATGACTACTGCTGGTGTTCGCTTAGAAGATATGGTACTTCCAGAAAACATTCACCATTACTGCTATAATTTTTATACACGCTTAATTTTTGGTTAATTTGAGGTTATTGCTTTTAACAATTGATTATGTGTTTTTTTATTGTCGTAAAGTATGAGTATATCTTCATGTATTTGAACAAGATATCATTTTCTGTTTTATTTATGTTAACACATAGTTGGAAATTACTTTTTGTTGATACTTTGAGATTGATTGGTTGTTTGAATAGAAAGATATCGATAAAATAGTTTATTATGATCAACTCTGATCTTTGTGTTAATTTATCTTTGTTGTATATGCTTGTGCAGGAATTATATTACTTGAAAATGTTTGGGAACAATGGGTACACTGCTTAGTACAAGTAAAAATCGATCATGTATTAATATCTTTAACTAGAGAAAACTTTCTTTTTTAAAATAGATGTGTATGGATGGCTCAAGTCATGTAGAATTGATTTTTTAGAAGTAGGCGTATGCTGATGACTCTGACCATGAAGAATTACCCCTTTTGAAAGTACTGTGTGGTGATAAAATAGTACTTTTCTGGAGTTCTGGTCATTGTTACACTTTTGGCATTTTGTTATATGTTTATAAAAATTGTATATGATTTTGTCACACGGATGCTAGCCACTTATGATAATATTTTATTTTGTAAATATGATTTAGTGAAACGTTTTCTTAAATATGATTAAGGAGATTAATGATGTAACATATGAGTAATTTTTATTATGTTTTTATGAAATTATTTATTTGTATATATTTAAAAAATAATGATACATTTTTTTATGACATTTAAAAGACAATAGAAAAGGATAAATTCAAAAAAATCTTTATTGTTAACAAAGATAATACATTAAAATTTTGAAATACAATTGGGATCACTTTTTTTATTAAGAAATAATTTAAATACATTAGTATATTATAATTTATATATAAAATAGGTAAGGGTATTAATGTAATTTCAATTGGTTATGATTTTTTCTCTTCTTACTTTTTCTTCCATCTAAACAAAAGAAAAATTTCCTCTTATTTTCTTTCCGTTCATTTTCTCTTCATCTAAACAACATAAAAAAAATCAACTTTTTCTTCCATTTTATTTCCTCTCATTTTCTTTCCTCCCATTTTCTTTCCTTTCATTTTTCATCTTGTATCCAAACAAAGTGTAAATAAAAACGTTTACCTAAATAACTAACAAGAAGTAAATTAAATATCTAATAACAAATTAAAAAAACCATTTACTTAAATATTTAGTAACTAAAAAAATAAACATCTTGTTACTTAATTAAGATAATTAAAAAATATTTAGTTAAATAATTAATAACTAAGTTAATAAACATATGCTTAATAACTTAGTTTAAAGAAAAAACAAATCTAAATAAACATTTGATTAACAAATTCTTTTAAAGTTGGCCTAAAATCATACCCTATTATTTAAACCATTGCTAACAATATATTCATTCGCTTAACATATGCTGCATACTACTTCTATAAAAGTACCCTAAGTGTGGCTAGACATGTATGCTTTAACATAAATATAAAGCAAAAAACAACACCAACCTCAAAGTCGACTGCCCCAGCAATGTGTCATATTGCATTTAGTCGGTTGATGTCCGTATCGTGTGCATCGGCGTGCGCTATATATATATATATATAGGTCTCCTCCACTTTTATCTTGTTTACAATGTAAACGAAATAAGAGTATACGTATCTCGTTTATATTAGAAACGAGATAAGGCCATTACATACCACGTGTCCAAACGTGACATGGCCACCTTGTTTCGTGCCTTATCTCGTTTATAGTGTAAACGAGATAAGAGATATGATGCATTTTGGTAAAAAATCTACAAATTGTATACTTTGGTAAATAAAATATTTATTTTATTTAAAAAAGATTCATCAGGGAATTGGATAGAAGGTTGAGTGAGTCTCTTCGATTAAATTCCCAATCTATGGTGTGGACAACACTGCAAGAAAAATATTGAGTATCGTCGAATTTATCGACAAATTTTTTTGTTCGCCGCTAATTGCCGTCGGAATATTTTCGTTGGTAATTTTTATCAACGAATTTTTCTCCCGTAAATCTGATGATAATATATTATTATTTAATAATTAAATTAGTAACTATCAGTGGATTTAACACACGGTAAACTTAAATTTTAATTTTTTTTAAAATTATTTAAAAATTAATATATTGAACAACTGATTTCGAAACTTGATGGTAAAATGTTTAATGATATAACAACATATTTCAGCAAATAAAAAGTTTACAAACAAAACTTAAAAAAAATCCTACGGAACCAGAACAAAAAATTTACATGTTTCAAGAAATAAACACAATTTACAAAGAGAATTCAATAAATAAAAACCCTAAGGCTTGAAAATTTTAAAGTTATAATAAACAAGAAATCATAACAATGAATGAATAAGTCATACATAGACTCCGTTGGAAGATGCAACCACGGAGGCGCAGAGATTGAGAGAGACGGAGCATTATGGTCGGCACAGTGATATGAACGACGAAGAGACTGAAGACGACGGAGCACAACGCACATAGAATCCATGAATGTAGTAAGTCATGTTGAGTTTAACGCAACAAAATTATAAATCTTTTGTTTCAATTTTTGTAGAATAATAATTAGAAGGAAAATGGAGCTAGAAATTAAGTACGATCTGGTAGTCATCTAGAAAATAATTATCAGAAGTGGCAGAAAGAGCAAGAGACATACTCAAAACTATCTAGATAGCAAAAGCAGTTTAGTCAAACACACCATTAATGCTGGTAGCAAGCATTCTATGTATAAAAACTAATAAATTTTATAGATAAGGGGAAAACATTAGGAAATGATAATCTTATTAAATAACTTACCACATCCTCAAGGTCATCCACTTCTATGCGAAGCTTTGCCAGTAAACTTCGCGATTGGACATCGATAGTTGCCGCTTGTGTAATTTTCCATTTGATAGCCTACTTTGTAGCTTCAGCAACTCACTCAGCTTCTCACAAAGCATCGAAAGAAATTAATTGCTAAATATACCATTCTCCATCTTCACTACAGACAGCCTAAACTTTACTGCCAATAGAATATTTATCTTGAGGATCAGAACTGATCTCCTACTCCTAAGAGTGATTTAATTATGATCATGAAAAAAATATTGCATTTAAATAATTTCAATCATTTGAAATTAGCACTTGCTCATATAATCTCAATTCACCAAGGGGCTAAGTACAATTGCGAAAGCGAAGTAACTTAAGCTTTAAAGACGATATCACAATATGCTACACCATTCAAATTTACAGTTTCATTGACAGTCAAAATAGCAAATAAGACATACCACTTTATTATCCTTATGTTTTGACAAAGTAGAAGGTGCACTAGCATTTGGATCAGCATTTGAAGCACATATTTCATTATCTTGTTCAATTTCTCGAATCTAGAGCAACCAATTTGTATTCATAATCAGCAAAACCAATTCATAAACCAATTCAATAATTAACAAAATAAGCATATTCATAGTCAACAAACTCAATCCCTAACCTAGTTCAACAATAAAATCAACAATAATATTTCAACTATTTCAACATTTTAAGTTCAACGTCTTCCATATTCTAATCATATTCATAAATCATATTATAATCGATGAACCAACTGTTAAAAATTAATATAGAATATTCGAATAACTAAAAAGAACTTACATGTTGACTGTTGTTGTAGCTGCAGAATCGTGCAGTGCAGTGCAGGTAGCAACACCCGCAGAAGAGAGGCGAGGGAGAGATGGGGACGCAGCGCGGCGAGACGCGATTCGCGAGCACATGATGCGGTGGATCCGACCAGAGGCACGACAATGGAGGCGAGCGTTTGGTGGCGGTAAACCGAGGTGAAAGTGAGAGGGCTGGGGGAGAGGGGGCGGCGTTGTGCCTCTGTGTGTGGGAGTGGGAGTGAGAGTCAGAGAGCTGGAGGGTGGGGTGGGCCGAGGGTTTTTTGCTTTTTAGAGAGAGAGAGAGAGAGAGAGAGTAATACCAAAATAAGGAGGGAGAGGATTTGTGATTTGAATTTAGGGCAAGATTACTGTCGGATTTACCGGCGGCTAAATCTGCTTTGTGAGTGATCAAAATGCAGCGTTGCACTAATCAAGATTACCTGGGATAAATCTGCCGGTAAATCAGACGGTAATGCTCACGCCAATTTTTCTTTTTTTTCCTCCATTTATTATCAACGGATTTACCGTCGGAAAATCAAATTCGACGATAACTTTTTTACCCGATGAATTTATTGTCAAATTTGTCGGTAAATCCATTGGTAAACCTGCCGCACACGTCCGATGCTAAATGTGACGGTATTCAACGTTTTTCTATAGTGCAAGTTAGGTTGAAGAATCCATTTTTTGTTGCATCAAGAAATTGAATAAAAAATTAAATGATTCTCTTTGCATTCAATTTCAACCTATCCTTTTTGTTTCTATTTCAATTTCAATATATCATTTTTTATTCAATTTCGATTCATGTCTTTTATTATTATTTTTTTCCCTTATCAGCATGTATATCATGTTAAAGGTGAATTTTATTTTGATTAAAATTCAATCATAAATTTTGATTACATACAATATTATTGTTGGTTTAGCGTTAATATATATAACCAAGAAGTAATTAAGGGATTAATTTAGCCTTTTGATGTAGGGTTCATTTTTAAACACGCACTTAAAGAGTCATGGTGTCATTTGATAGGATGATATATCTATATCTTTATTATTTAAAGTCCAATTTTTTTAATATAATAATAAATTACTTTAGAAAATGCTAATAGTTAATTAGTTAGAATAACAACCTTGCCGTATTTGCCCACATATACATGCAACTACATATAAGGAATTTATGGACGCCCTCCAATATAGAAAGGATCTTGAAACCAACCCATCGTACTTTAATTCAACGACGCTCAATTTTACCTAATTCCCTAACATCCTTATTAATTATACAACAAATATAATGAAAATCCCATTACTTAAGAGCCTCACATTTCCCATGCTTCTGCTTCACACAAACACATGCATCCATGCCACCACCCACTACAACACAATTGTTCTAATTAAGCACTAAAATTCTTAAATTTATTACCCCCTAATTAAGTAGTAGTTATTATGGCTTCTTCTTTTCATGCTTCTTCAGCAATAATATCATCCATAATAGTGTCAATAATTATTCTCATTTGCATGCCATGTTCTGCTTTTGGCTTTATTAATGAGAAAGAGGTTATAGATGCTCCTTTGTTAACACAAAAGTTAGGAATTAATCGCACCATCAAAGTAGATATTAATGGCAATGGGGACTTCAAATCTGTTCAAGCTGCCATTGATTCCATTCCCGAAGGGAATTCCAATTGGGTCATTGTCCATGTTAGGAAAGGAGTATACAGGTACCGAATTAAATCAAGTCAAAATTTATTGATTAATTAATTAATTAGTACCTTGTTCTTTTTATAATAATTTCATATTATTAATGATTTAAAGAGAAAGGGTACACATACCAAAGACTAAGCGTTACATATTCATGAGAGGGAATGGAAAGGGAAGAACAGCCATAGTTTGGTCTCAAAGCTCCTCCGATAACATTGATTCTGCTACCTTCAAAGTTGAAGCCCGTGATTTCATTGCATTTGGAATTAGCTTCAAGGTGCGCTCTTATTATATCTCCCATTACGAGTTTTGATAGGTCAATATTTGAAAAACAGTCTCATTCTTAGAGGTATAATCATTTGTATTTTCTCCAATTAACTTAAATTAAAAAAAATTAATTTTATAATATAATATAAAAAATTTTATGATAAAAAAATTTAAAATTTGATTTTTGATATTCTCCTAAAAGAGAAAAAAATAACATAAGATAAATAAAAAAAATTATAAAAAATTTCAAAAACCAAAAGAAACTCTTATCTAATGATACTGGTTAGAAATATAATCATTCATATGTTTCATGTTCATCACTTTAACTTTTGAAAGAAGTAATTTTAGGACATTTATAGAAATAATTATAACTCCAAATATTTGTACATTAATGCAGAACGAAGCACCAACGGGTATTGCATATACCTCACAGAATCAATCGGTGGCAGCATTTGTGGCTGCAGATAAAATTGCATTTTACCATTGTGCATTTTTCAGTACTCATAACACTCTCTTTGATTACAAAGGCAGACACTACTATGAGTCTTGCTACATTCAAGGCTCAATTGATTTCATTTTTGGCCGTGGCAGATCCATCTTTGAGGTAATTAATTAATTAATTAATTAACTTTAATTTAATCTGTTTTCTTGATTTTAATTAATTAATTTAATGCCGATGATTCATATAACACATACAGGGGTGTGAGATATTTGTAATTGATGACAAAAGGGTCACAATTCATGGGTCAATCACAGCACAAAACAGGGAGAGTGAACGAGAGATAAGTGGATTCATATTCAATAAATGCAGGGTTTATGGCATTGGTGGGGTGTACCTAGGAAGGGCTAAGGGTCCTTATTCTAGGACCATTTTTGCTCACTCTTATCTCTCCAAGACGGTTGTTCCTGAGGGTTGGACGAATTGGAGCTATGATGGTCCCACAAAGTAAGAAACTCTTCATCATCATACACAAACACTGAAACACACTTACCTTTTATTAGAGAACAACAAAATAAATCAAAAACAAAAATAATTTCTAAAAAATTAATTTAGATATTTACTCAAATTTTTATTAATGTTAATTAATTAATTAATTAATTAATGATGGTAACTGAACCGCAGGAATCTGTATCATGCTGAGTACAAGTGCTATGGACCAGGAGCCACAAGAGAGGGAAGAGCTTCATGGTCAAGACAACTTAGTGATCAAGAAGTTGCTTCATTTTTGTCTGTTGATTACATAGATGGCAAGAATTGGTTGCCAGCGTGGCACTAATTAATTTCACCCATAACATCAAAGGCACACTCAAAAACACGTATAGCTAGATACATACCCACTTTGTTAAGACAGCTTGTACTTTATATATATATTAAGTTTTCTATGATGAGAATCAAGTCTAGGATAGATAGAATCCATGTTTAAGAATGGTTTGAATTAACAAGTTCCATGTTCCTGTCTTCTTTGGCGTGCTCGTTTAGTTTTAATTAAGGCAACTAGTTGATTTGCAATTAACAAGAAATAAACATATTCCACCTAAGCTAGACACCGAAAAAATTGTCTATCTCCTTATTTATAATGATTAAGTTAAGAATTTTACCACAAAAATGACCCAAAATATTTAAAAATACTACAAAAATATTCAATCATAGAAAAAAGCCTATTTTTTATTTATGCAATTGACTAAGATGGCAAACAGAATTGCCAATGTAAGTATGTGACATCTATTGTACAGATCGATCAAGTTTCACCTCTAACAATTCTTATTGAGAACCTAATTTATTTCCAATTCTTGCAAAATCCTAATCCTAATTTGTCTCAGATTCTCTCGAACCATACATTTCTTCTCCACCTCGAGACTCACCACACCAAATACTTGCCACTCCTTCTCTGGCGCCACTTGCTCCTTCAACCGAGTTATCATACTTTCAAGGGCAAAGCCTCGTAGTGGAAAAAGGGGGCAATGACCCTTTACATTATAAATTTTTACATATAAATTATATATAAATTCTAGTTTAATTCCTTTTATTCTTTCATCTAGCTCCGTCCTTACATACTTACACTTGGCGCCAACTCACTTACTCTCGTTGGCTCACTCCCACCATCCATCTCCGTCCCACTGAGTTGACTCAGCTCATCCTCTCACTTTGAATTGTCACTGGTTCCATCCCTAGAAACTCGACCTTAAACTCAAAAAAAAGTCATCTCTTTATCCATCAACCACTTCACAGTGGTCATACACTGATACACTCATACCGTCAACTTTCCTCTTACCCTTCCCTCTGAGAAATTTTGACACTTTTGTTGGCCCTCCTATCCCAATTTGCTAGAACAAAAAATCCACCACAACCATAAAAATGACGTCATTGAGAGGCTCTCGAAGGTTCTCAAGAAGATGAACGAGGTCCAAAACTGCACTGCTTCACGCTCGAGCCTCCGAATGGGACCTTGGACTCATGGATTGCTTCGAAGAGTGTTTGTGTTTGTGTAGGCGACGACAAAGGAAAAGGTGATAGGGAAGGTGAAAGGAATTAGGCAGTGAGGACACAGGAGAGGGAAAGGCGATGGGGAAGAGGAGTGGATGGTACTCATGGTGGGTGGAAGTGTTGGTTCTGACGATTGTGGTTTGGGAGTCATTTTTGTTATTTTGTTATAGGAAATGCTAGTGTACAATATTAATCAGCCTTTAATCAGCCTTTAATCAGATTTAAATAATATGGGAAATGCTAGTCGTACAATATTAATCAACCTTTAATCAGCCTTTAATCAGATTTAAATAATATTTAATTATTTTTTTAGTGTAACATGTTCTTATTTTGTAGATACATATCTATAATTAGATTTTAATTTAAATTTAAATTTTAAAACCCACCCACTTCATTGGTTGTTATGGTGACTTTGCTTTACTTTCGTAACTTCACCAGATACAATTTTTTAAATTCCTTATTCTATGGGATATTCACATGTGTTTATGTAATTTGTTAAGAAATATCATGTTCAACATTTTTAATTATATTTTAATTTAAACATAAAAACACTCTGCTGATTTAATTGGAACAAGGTTGATCTTATTTAATTTTATTAATAAAGTTGTTGCAAATAAAGTATATAATCAACAATTAATTTAAAATTGTGTTGTTATTTTTCGCTTATAATACATCTGACAGTATGATATTTTATACAAAATATTTTTAAAACACATCTAAAATCAGTCAACTTTAATAATACAATATAAATGTTAATAATACAATTATGAATGGTCGAATATAATTATATACATAAACTAAAATATTTTCAATTGTAGTTTCTTTTTCAATTGTAACACATCTAAAATATTAAGTTATACAAAAAATATTTTTAAAATCCAAAATCATAAATCTAAAATTTAAATTTAAACATTAAAAAATAATTATAACACGTCTAAAATTATGAAGTTATACAGAAAATATTTTTGAAACACATCCAAAATCATAAATCTAAAATCTAAATTTAAACATTAAAAAATAATTGTAACACATCTAAAATTATGATGCTATACAGAAAATATTTTTAAAACACATCCAAAATCATAAATCTAAAATTTAAATTTAAACATTAAAAAGACAGCGTTGTAAATGAGCGCCGAAAAGGAGGAAGGCAGCGTTGAGGATGAGCGCAGAAGAGGATGAACGACAGCGGAGGATGACTTCTCGATGTGCACCTCTGAGTTTTACATGTGCGCCTCTGAATTTTCGAAACGTGACTTCTCTGCGTCTTTGAGTGTTTTGTACGAGTTTAATTAATAATTTGATAGTTTAAGGTTTATTTTATATTTTTAAAATCAAAATTTTGAATTTTGAATAATTTGATTTTTAGATATGTATTTAAATTATAATATATTAATAATTAAATATATTAAATCTGAAACAAAAATTTAAAATTTAAATTTTAAATTTCAGTTTTTTTAGATTGTATTTTGAATGTGTATTTAATTTTAAAAAGACAATAAATCTATTCATAATTTTTAGTTGTGTTTGTTTTAATTTTTTTTAATTATTGTAATAAAAGGCTGAATGTTGTACGATTTTTAAAGGATACCTAGTTGAACCGTTTTGTTATAGTGCTAATAATTTAAAGGAAGTCACTTACATAAAAATATTTAAAATATTTTTTTAAAGGTGTGTTTTAATAATTAAAATTTAATATATATAATTAATTAAATTGTGTTATTTTTGTCAAAATTAAATTAGATAAATTGATTAATAAAAAAATTAATGAATTAAATATTGAATCGATTTAAATTAATATTTTTTTATAAAAAATAATTATAATACTCTTATTATAAAAAATAATAAAATGTTTTTATTTTATATATATATATATATATATATATATATATTTTAAAAATTTTAAATCCTAACATTTTTTTCTCTGTGTTATCATGGAATTAAGATTTAGAATATACAAATACTCGTCTAAATAAACTATAGCAAAAGCAACGTATAAGTTAAAAATATTATTCATAATTTTTTTAAATTCACTTGCTCCATTTTTTAATTCTTAGAACATTACATTCCATTCATAATGCTTAAAGAGTACTATAAAATCTATTTTATATTTATTTTCTTTTTTAATTCTACTGATATTTGATAGTATCCGGATTTTAAATTAAATTTAGAAAAGATAGTAGCATTTTAATCTTTAATCAAGTCATTTTTGTTAGGTAAGGGATATCTTATCCATTTGAGACTTTCATTACATAAAATCCTATTCACCTCTAAAGAGACTTTAATGGCCTGATTAGTCCTTTATTAATAATGTTGCTATAATATGAGTATTTTAGTCATTTTTTATAATAGAATATTATAGTCATTATTTATTAAAAAAAATATTAATCTAGATCGATTTAAAATTTCGTTCATTAATTTTTTAGCCAAATCAGTTTATTCGATCTTATGACAGAAACAATACAATTTAATCGATTATATATATAATTTTAATTATTAAAAAATATTTTAGACATTTTTATCTGAGTAGCTCTCTAATTCAAAAGTCGAATTGATAGTTAATTCAAAAAGAGTAAAGTATTGTTTTTGTTCCTAACATTTGGAGTAGGTTTTAAAGTTGACCCTAACGTTTAGATCGTTCTATTTAAGTTACTAGCGTTTTAAGATCGTCTCAATATTGTCCTATCTTTAGTGATCTATTAACAGAATTGACGGTGAGATAAAATTGAGACAATTTTAAAACGTTAGGGACTTAAACAGGACGAAAATATTGGAAACAAAAACAATACATTACTCTTTAAAAAATTACAAAATTAAGTAAAATGATAATGAACTTTAACGAAATGAATTGCATTAATAATTTAAGATTTTTACTCATACTTGTAGAATGACAAGTATATAAACTTTCGGAAAATGAAATAAAAGAGTATGTACATATATAATAAAATATAAATTATATTTTTTGTCTCTAATATACCAAACTTTTTTAGTGTTTAACTTAATTAAATTTTATTTTTAACCTTTTGATAAATTTTAATAATCTTTTCTTTAATAATTTCAATTTTTTTACGACAAATAATTACTTATTTTTTCTAATTTTTCTCTTAATTAAACAAAAAAAAATTCACTTAGAAAAAATAGTGTGATTAAGAGTAAAATTAAAAAATTATCTACCGTAAAAAATTGATATTATTAAAAAATAAAAATAAAATTTATTTTAAAATTAAAAATAAAGTTTAACTCAATTAAACATTAAAGAGTTTCGATATATTAGAGACAAAATGTACTATTTATACTTTATTGTATATGTATTATGCTTTTTTTTTTCCTTTTCACACGTTTATATACTAGTCATTCTACAAATATTTCATGATGAATAAAAATCTTTAAGAGTAAAATTATAAAAAATAAATTTATTTAGAATAAAAGTAATATGATTAAATGTAATTTACTTAGATGTGATTAAAAAATAATTGAATAATTATGCACCGTAAAAAATTGATATTATTAAAAGATAAAATTAAAATTTATTTCTTTGTATTGTTTTTGTCCCTAACGTTTTCGTCGTATTTAAGTGCCTAACATTTCAAAATCGTTTTAATTTTGTTCCGTTGTCAATTCTGTTAGCAGATCCTAACGGCGGATAATATTGAGGCAATTTTAAAACGTTAAGAATTTAAATAAGACGATTTAAATATTAGGGACAATTTTAGAACTTACCTCAAACATTATACTATAATATTACATGGGAAAAATTATACATTAATAGATAGCTAAAAGTCAATATTTGCACAATATTACCACGTCATATTTTTTTAAAATTTAATTTAAAATCGACCACCATGGCCTGGCTAAAAAATTTGGTTACGGAGGTAGGAAGAGTGTTATACCTTAAGGTAATAATTTTTGGTGTTTTTTAAAATTATGGGAGGTACACAAATCAAAAGGTCTTATTTGTGTTTAAAAAATTTGGGTATATAAATCGGACCATTGATTTGTGTTTAAAAAATTAAAAAAATTTGGAGTACACAAATCTGACTGTACTCCAAAATTTTTTTAATTTTTTAAACACAAATCAGACGATCCGAGTACAGAAATCGAACGAACCAATTTCTGTATCTCTTACAAATTGAACGATCCGATTTGTACTCCGTAAATTAAATCATCCCATATTTAAAAAAAAATACCACAATAGATCACCGTTTATAAAAACCTCATTATTAATCCAATATTAAAAATAAAAATGTACCATGCCTCCACCATTAGCATCTCCAAAGCCCTCACATCCCCCGAAGGCCCCCTCTATTACCTTCAAACACTCCACCAATACCACCTTCACCACCTCCAACTCCTTCTCCATTTCTACCACCTTCAACATTTCACTTGCATCACATTTAGCTTCACTATCGCTTTTGCCACCTTCAAACATTTCACCACCACCACCACATTTACTACCAAGTGCTTGCAAGCATCTCTACCACTTTCAAAGAATTCACCACCACCACTTTTACCACTTTCAAAATTTCATTAGCATCTCTATCACCTCCAAAGAATCCACTACCACCACGTCTACCACTTTCAAAGAATCTACCATCACCACCACTTTTACCACCTCTAAAATCTTTGCCAGCACTTTTATCACCTCCAAAAAATCCACCACTACCACCCCTTCTTTTACCACTTTCAAAATTTTCGCCAGCACCACTACTACCTCCAAAAAATCTACCACCACCATTACCAACACTTTTGCCACCTCCAAAACTTTTGCCAGCACCTCCTCTATCACCTCTAAAGAACCCACCACCACCACCACCATATTTGCCACCTCCAAAACCTTTGCCAGCACCACTACCACCTCAAAAAAAAGTCAACTACCACATTTACTACTACCAAACACTCCACCACCAGCAGCTTTATCACCTCCAAAGCCACCACCATCTTGTTCACCAACTTCTCCTCCGAATCCACCACCTTGTTTTGCCTACGAAGCCCTGACCTCTACCAACCCCAAGCACTCCACCACCACCATCTCCAGTTCCTCCACCTCTACGACTTTCAAATACTCATCCTACGCCACCTTCAGCTCTCTCGCCACCTTTGCCACTTCCAAACACTCTACCACCACCACTTTTATCACCTCCAAAGCCTCCACTAACATCGCCATCTCCACCAACTCCTCCTCCTACACTGTCACCTTTACCACTTCTAAAGCCTTCACCTGCACCACCTCCACCAACTCTCCCTCCGACTCCACCACCTTTGCCAAATTCCTCAATAACACTACCATGCACACCGCCTCCAACACCACCACCAAATTCTAGGGGTGTGCATGGTTCAGTTTTTCCATAAACTGAACTGAAACTGCACTAAACCATTTTAAATGGTTTAGAAACTGAACCAAACTGCTTTGTCATATAAGAAACTGGTTTTAAACCAGTTTATAATACAGTGCACCAGTTTAAACCAGTTCATAAAAATAAAACTGGTTTTAATTAAAAAAACCAGTTTAAACTGGTTTATGCCTAAAACTAGTTTTTACACCCTCTCTCTCCCTCTCTTCCTTTCCTCTCTCTTTCTCTCTCTCTCTCTCTCTCTCCTTCCTCTCTCTCTCTCTCTCTCCCTTTTCTCTCCCTTCCCCTCTCTCTCTCTCTCTCTCTCCTCTCTCTCTCCCCTTCTCCTCTCTCCCCCTTTCCCACTCTCTCTCCCTCTCTTCCCTTCCTCTCTCTCTCTCTCCTTCCCCTCTCTCCCCTTTTCTCTCCCTTCCCCTCTCTCTCTCCTACCCTCCCCTCTCTCTCTCCCCCTTCCCCTCTCTCTCTCTCTCCACCCACTCTCTCTCCCTTCTCTCTCTCCCCATTTTCCCATTCTCTCTCCCTTCTCCTCTCTTTCTCTCCTCTCTCTCTCCTACCCCCTCTCTCTCCCTTCTCTCTCTCCCCATTTTCCCATTCTCTCTCCCTTCTCCTCTCTTTCTCTCCTCTCTCTCTCCTACCCCTCTCTCTCTCCCTCTCTCTCCCCCCTTTCCCACTCTCTCTCCCTTCTCCTCTCTCTCTCTCCCCCTTCCTTTCTCTCTCTCTCTCTCCCCCTTCCTCTCTCTATCCCCTCTCTCTCTCCCCTTTCTCTCTCCTCCCTTTCTCTTTCTCTCTCTCTCTCCCTTCTACTTTCTCTCTCCCCTCTCTCTCTAAATCAAAAGTTGAAAGAATCATAAAATATTCACATACTAATAAACTAAAGCATGGTCTTACTTTTTGTTCAATGACAATATTCAAAATATGATATAATATGATACTAACCTAAATGAAGTTAAAATAAACTAATTCAAATCTAACAGACTAACACAATATTGGCCCATTACAATATTCTAATCATCTTCAAGAGAAACAAGCGTGCCAATATTTGTTGAAGAATTTCTCCCTACATAAAAAAATATCTCATTAATTATAGAAAACTAACAATTAGTAACAAACAAGCAATAAGAAAAAAATATATATTACCTTGTTCAGCTTTTTCAATCTCTTCAAAATTTTCAATTAGTCCAAATGGGTCATCTATTACCTAATAATCTTGAGTGCATACAAGAGCTTCCACCATATATGGTGTCAAGGAGCTCCGATAAGTAGGGGTGTGCAAAAAAACTAGTTTCACTGAACTGAAACTGTTTTAAATAAACCAGTTTTTTTAAATAAAAAACTGAACTGAAACCATAGTTTTTATGAAAACCAGTTTATTAAAAATCAGTTTTTATGGTTCAGTTTAGTTTTAAACCAAATTAAAACTGGTTTTATTTAAACTCTAAAATTAGTTTTTACATACTCTTTCTCTCTCTCCTTTCACTTTCTCTCTCCCCTTCCTCTCTCTCTCCACTTTCTCCCCCTCTTTCCCTTCTCTCTCCTCTTTCTCCCCCTCTCTCCCTTCTCTCTCTCTTTCCCCCTCCTCTCTATCTCTCTCCTCTTTGTCTCCCTCCTCTCTCTCCTCTCTCTCTCTCTCCATCCTCTCTCTCTCCTCTCTCTCTCTCTTTCTCTCTCTCTCTTTCCTCTTTTTTCCTCTCCTCTCTCTCTTCTCTCCCTCCTCTCTATCTCTCTCCTCTTTGTCTCCCTCCTCTCTCTCCATCCTCTCTCTCTCTTTCCTCTTTTTTCCTCTCCTCTCTCTCTCCCTCCCTCCCATCTCTCTTCGTCTCTCTCTCTCTCTCTCTCTCTCTCCTTTGCCTCTCTCTCCTCTCCCTTCCCGTCTCTCTTCCTCTCTTTCTCCTCTTTTTTCCCTCTCTCCTTCTCTCTCTCTTTCCCCCTCTCTCTCTCCTTTTTTCTCCTCCATTCTCTCTCTCCCTCTCTCTCTCTATCTCTCTCTCTCTCCGTCTCTCTTCCTATCTCTCCTCCTCTTTCTCCCTCTCCTCTCCTCCTTCTCTATTCCACTTTCTTTCTCTCTCTCTCTCTCCTCTCCTCCCATCTCTCTTCGTCTTTCTCTCTCTCTCTCTCTCTCTCTCTCTCTCTCTCTCTCCTTTCCTCCTCTCCACTCTTTCCATTCCTTCCTCTCTCTCTCTCTCATCCCTTCTCTTTCTTCTTCTTTTCTTCTTCTCTCTCTCTCTCTCTCTCTCCTCCTTTTCCTCCTCTCTTTTTTTCTTCTCTCTCTCCTCCTCTCTCTCCCTTTTTCTTCCTCTCTCTCTCCTTCTCTTTCTTACCTCTCTCTCTCTCTCTTTTCTCTCGCTCTCTCTCCATGTCTTTTCTTTTTCTCCCCTCTCCCTTGCTCTCCCTCCCTTCCCCTTTGCTCTCTCTCTCTCTCTCTCTCTCTCTTCCTCTTTCTCTTCTCTCTCTCTTTTCTCTCTCTCCTCTCTCTCCCATTTTTTTTCTCTCTCTCCCTCTTTCTTTTCTCCTCTCCTCCCTTTTCCTTTCTCTCTCTCCCTCCCTTCTCTTCTTCTTTTCTCTCTCTTCTCTTTTTTTTTCCTTTTCTCTCTTTCTCTCTTTTTCTTCCTTTTTTTTCTTTTTTTTCTTCTTTCTCTCTCTCTCTTCCTCTTCTTCTCTTCCCCTTTTTCTTTTCTCTTTTCTCTAA